>NC_083583.1:57312295-57499795 GCF_027579695.1 Neoarius graeffei
ATGAGCTCTAGCTGTAGAGCTGTGTGTCCGTGACGCTGGCACGCACTCAGTACAACTGCACTTAGGGACTGGTTTAGACTGTCCTGGTAGTGCAGGGGCAGAGGCTGGCCGTTACTGCCTGCCAGGAACTCCATCTGGAACAAACAGAACAAATGGCTTTAAACTAAACACATGAAACAAATATACAGTAGCTCCCTTTAGGAGTTGAGACAGACTCTAAAAGTGTACAGAGTGGATATGGCATTTAAAAAAAAAAAATGGTATGATAATCGTACACGGTGGTGCTTGAAACTTTGTGTACCCTTTATTTTCTATGTTTCTGCATAAATGTGACCTAAAACATAATATTTTTACGCAAGTCCTTAAAGAGAACCCAGTTAAATGAGAGAAAAATATTGTACTTGGTCTTTTTTTTTAAGGAAAATGAACCAATATTATATATCAGTGAGTGGCAAAAGTATGTGAACAGCACGGTGGTGTAGTGGTTAGCGCTGTTGCCTCACAGCAAGAAGGTTCTGGGTTCAAGGCCGGCAGGGGCCTTTCTGTGTGGAGTTTGCATGTTCTCCCCGTGTCCGCGTGGGTTTCCTCCGGGTGCTCCGGTTTCCCCCACAGTCCAAAGACATGCAGGTTAGGTTAACTGGTGACTCTAAATTGACCGTAGGTGTGAATGTGAGTGTGAATGGTTGTCTGTGTCTGTGTCAGCCCTGTGATGACCTGGCGACTTGTCCAGGGTGTACCCCGCCTTTCACCCGTAGTCAGCTGGGATAGGCTCCAGCTTGCCTGCGACCCTGTAGAAGGATAAAGCGGCTAGCACTGTTGCCTCACAGCAAGAAGGTTCTGGGTTCAAGGCCGGCAGGGGCCTTTCTGTGTGGAGTTTGCATGTTCTCCCCGTGTCTGTGTGGGTCTCCCCCACAGTTCAAAGACATGCAGTTAGATTAACATGGGGCGGCCTTGGGCTGAAGTGCCCTTGAGCAAGGTACCTAACCCCTGACTGCTCCTTGGGCGCTGTAGTATGGCTACCTACAGCTCTGGGGGGGGTGCACGTGTGTTCACTGCTTCAGATGAGTTAAATGCAGAGGATGCATCTCCCTGTGCTTGAAGTGTGCATGTGACAAATAAAGGCTTCTTCTTCTTAGTATCTGGTGTGACACCCCTCCCGTGTGCAGCAATAACTGCAACTAAATGTTTCCAGCGACAGTTGATTAGCCCTGCACGTTGGCTTGAACGAGGCTATACTTCTTTTTTCTTATTTGCAAAACGTTTTATGTGACAACCACGTATTGTCAAATTGATGCATGTGTTCTCTGCATTTTAGTGTTGTCTTAATTTGGAAGTGTTGTGGCCTCTCTCAGCCACCGTACATATAGGCTTAAATAGCATTAAGGAAATATTACATATATTTCTAAATGATATTTACATCTAAATATTTAAACAACTTGGAACACGTTACCTTTTTTTTAACCCACCCATTTTTAATCGATCAAAAATATTGGAACACTTGACCAACAAGTGTTTCTTGTTGCCCATTTGTGCCCTTGTTTAAACGATTAATAGCTCTGAAGGTCTACTTTTGGTTTGAGCCCTGGGTTTTGCCTGTGAAGACCACATTTGTTGTTAAAAAGGATAAACCAACATGAAGACCAGAGAGCTGCCTTTGGGAGAAAAACAAGCCATTTTGAAGCTGAGAAAAGAGGGAAAAAATCAATCAGAGCCATTCCACAAGCAATACAACAATTTGGAATGTCTTGGAGAAAGAAAACAAAAAACACTGGTGTACTAACAACCAGATATGTAACAGGTCACCCAAAGAAAACAACAGCAGTTGATCAGAGAAACATTATGAGAGCTGTGAAGAAAAGCCCCAAAAGGGGTGAAGGTATCACAACCCACCATTTGAAGAAGACTTTGAGAGCAGAAATATAGAGGCCATGCCATAGGATGCAAACCACTCATCAGCAGTAAGTATCAGAAAAACAGATTGGAAATTGCAAAGAAGTACAGGAATGAGCCACAAAAGTTCTGGAGCTGAGATTAACCTCTACCAACATGTGGAGAAAGAAAGGCCCTGCTCGTGATCCAAAACATACAAGCTCACTGGTCAAGCATGGTGGAGGTAGTGTCGTGACTTGGGATTGCATGGCTGGAACGGTCTCACTAATCTTTATTGATGATGTAGCTCATGATTGTAGCAGCAGAATGGGTTCAGAAGTCCACAGAAACATTCTGTCTGCCAGTTTACAGAGAAATGGATCCAATCTAATTAGGAGGAACTTCATCATGCAGCAAGACAGCGACCTAAAACACACTGCCAACACAACAAAGGACTTCATCAGGGGGAAAAGTGGAAGGTTTTAGACTGGACCCAATTGATCAGCATTTCACTTCCTGAAGAGGAGACTAGAGGGAAAACAGACCAAAAACAATCAACAACTGAAAAAAGCTGTACAAATAGTACAAGCCTGGAAAGGCATCACAAAAGAAGAATGCAACAGTTTGGTGGTCTCAGTGAGTCAACAGCTTGATGCAGGTATTACAATCAATAGATATGTAACCAAATCTTGTGTGTTATTTACTTTAGGGCTGTTCCAATACTTTTGCTCACCCAACGATTAGGTGGTCTGCCACCAAAGATACCATGTTTTAAGTTGTTTAAACTGAAATTCTGGGGGCGTCGTGGCTCAGGTGGCTAAGGCGCCATACCATAAATCCGGGTTCCATTCCGACCCGAGGTCATTTCCCGATCCCTCCCCGTCTCTCTCTCCCGCTCGTTTCCTGTTCTGTCTCTACACTGTCCTATCCAATAAAGGTGAAAAAAAGCCCAAAAAATATCTTTCAAAAAAAAAACTGAAATTTTATCTTCTCATGTTCATCTTTTAATCTTTTGATGCTGTGTAAATGGCAGAATTGATATTACTGGAAGAGTCAGTGCATAGTGCCTGTAGGAGGTAACGTATATTTAGAAACCAGTAAAGAATTTTTTTTTTTCCCAGAGGATGAAAGTTGGCTTATAAGTTGGTTCTGTTTGACACGACATCTAATCAATTTCAAAAAGCTTTGTCATAGTTTGGCCCCCAGCAGCAGAGTAATTCTGTAGATCAGCAGTAATACATTTTTTACTGAGTTTTTGTGTCATCATTTTCTTTCGACCTCACTTATATTGCACTGGATGGATGACACCAAATTCACCTCTGAAATTTCTCTCTGTATTTCGGGCTTTATATATATATTTTTTTTTTCCTCAAAGACATGATTCAAAAGAACTTCAACTTCAGAGTAATTCTTCCTTTTTGGCTATTTATTAGCCATTTTACACTTTCCGCTCTGTGAACTTGGCCTTTTTATAGAGTTTTTTAGGGCATCACCAAAGGCACATCAGCTGTGGCGTACACGTGCCCCGTGATTTACAGGTCACTGCCATTTATCATTATACAGTAGAGATAAAAAGTCTACACACCCTGTTAAAATTATAGGTTTTTCTGATGCAAAAAAATGAGGCCACGATAAATAATTTCAAAACTTTTCCCACCTTTAATGTGACCTATAACCTGTACAATTCAATTGAAAAACAAATCTGTTAGGGGGAAAAACATAAAAAAAAGTACAATAAGCTGGTTGCATAAGTGTGCACATCCTTAAACTAATACTTTGTTGAAGCACCTTTTGATTTAATTACAGCATTCAGTCTTTTTGGGTCGGAGTCGATCAGCCTGACACATCTAGACTTGGCAATATTTGCCCACTCTTCCTTGCAAAAGCGCTCCGAATCTGTCAGGTTGCGAGGGCGTCTCTTGTGCACAGCCCTCTTCAGGTCACCCCACAGATTTTCAATTGGATTTAGGTCTGGGCTCTGGCTGGGACGTTCCAAAACTTTTGGGGGGTCATTGTCATGCTGAAAGATGAAATTCCTCTTCATCTTCAGCTTTCTAGCAGACACCTGAAGGTTTTGGGACAAAATTGACTGGTATTTAGAGTTATTCATAATTCCCTCCACCTTGACTAAAGCCCCTGTTCCAGCTGAAGAAAAACAACCCCAAAACATGACGCTGCCACCACCATGCTTCACCATGGGTATGGGGTTCTTTGGGTGATGCGCCATGTTGTTTTTGCGCCAAACATACCTTTTGGAATTGTGGCCAAAAAGGTCAACCTTGGTTTCATCAGACCATAACACATTTTCCCACATGCTTTTGGGAGAGTTGATGTATTTTTTTATTTATTCTTTTTTTTTATACAAAATTTAGCCAGGCCTGGATGTTTTTCTTTGACCCTGCCTCATAGTCCAGACATATGGAGAATATGGGAGATTGTTGTCACATGTAGTACACAACCAGTACTTGCCAGAAATTCCTGCAGCTCCTTCAGTGTTGCTGTCGGCCTCTCGGCAACCTCCCTGACCAGTTTTCGTCTCGTCTTTTCATCGATTTTGGAGGGACGTCCAGTTCTCGGTAATGTAACTGTTGTCCCATATTTTCTCCACTTCTTGATGACGGTCTTCACTGTGCTCCATGGTATATCTAATGCCGTGGAAATGTTTTTGTCCCCTTCTCCTGACTGATACCTTTCAACACAGATCCCTTTGCTGCTTTGTAAGCTCTCTGTGAACGCTGGCTTTTGCTGGAGGATGCAACTGAGTAAATGTCTGAACTTTATTTGGGGTTAATCGGAGTCATTGTAGTTGATGGCAGGTGTGAACCCAAAAAGACTGAATGCTGTAATTAAATCAAAAGGTGCTTCAACAAAGTATTAGTTTAAGGGTGTGCACACTTATACGACCAGCTTATTGTACATTTTTTATTTTTCCTGTTTTTCCCCCAAACAGATTTGTTTGTTTTTTCAATTGAATTGTTCAGGTTATAGGTCACATTAAAGGTGGGAAAAGTTCTGAAATTATTTATCGTGGTCTCATTTTTTTACATCAGAACAACCGATCATTTTAACGGGGTGTGTAGACTTTTCATATCCACTGTACACAGTGCAATAAAAAAATAAAAAAAAAATCAGTGTTTATGAAACTTTTATAAGTCCAGCATATATTTTTAGTTTGGTTTAGCTAAAGCAAACATTTACACACCACTTTACTCAAAAATGAATGAGGTCCGTTGTGTGATGATTTACAGAGCGACTGGCAGATGCTCCATATAAACATGTATAATTGATATGGTGAAGATTTCTGTCAGGAGATATTTATTTAGCATTTGTGGAAGAAGTCTCTAGTGTCAGAGGTTTATAAGCAGAGGTAAGCCTTTAAAGTTTCTGATAAAGTCTTGATAACAATAAAAGGGGGGGGGAGGCTTAACTTTAACGTAATCAATAAAAAGTATGATGTCATTATTTAGGGGCGGCACGGTGGTGTAGTAGTGGTTAGCGCTGTCGCCTCACAGCAAGAAGGTCCAGGTTCGAGCCCCGTGGCCGGCGAGGGCCTTTCTGTGCGGAGTTTGCATGTTCTCCCCGTGTTCGCATGGGTTTCCTCCGGGTGCTCCGGTTTCCCCCACAGTCCAAAGACATGCAGGTTAGGTTAACTGGTGACTCTAAATTGAGCGTAGGTGTGAATGTGAGTGTGAATGGTTGTCTGTGTCTATGTGCAGCCCTGTGATGACCTGGCGACTTGTCCAGGGTGTACCCCGCCTTTCGCCCGTAGTCAGCTGGGATAGGCTCCAGCTTGCCTGCGACCCTGTAGAACAGGATAAAGCGGCTAGAGATAATGAGATGAGATGAGATGTCATTATTTAACAAATACAAAATTAATATTCTTTGCAAACTGCTATAGTGTATGGTATGAGTGCTTTGTGTTGTACCACATTACACCACCCCGTCATTGACTAGGTTGCTATGACAGCAGCATACTCAAGCATCATGTTTTATTCTTTAAATAATATACAGTATGAACATTGCACATCCCAGTACAGTTGTATAATTTATTTCAGCAATGTTCTCACCTTCTGTCCATCCAGGGTGACCCGCAGTGCTAATTTGGTCATACCGTCCTCTTTTAAAAGGCTCAGAGAATTGCACAGTGCCAGGCAGAACGCTCGTGCCAGTCGTTCGGTCAGACGGTTATGATTGGCGTAACTGTTCGGGCCATTAAACGGCTCCTCCTTCTGAAGAAAGAACACCTGTGGAGTCAAACAGTGGTCACACCACACTATAAAACCACTGACTGAATATGAAACAGATATCTCAATGGTAACAACGGTGTGTGTGTGTGGGGGTGGGGGGGGGTGTTACCTCTGTCCAACGTATGACCTTTCCACTGGATCTATACTCTAATCTCTGGTGGGCCTTTACACAAGTAATCGATTCCATAGATTTTCCATCAATAGGACTGATTATGCTGAGTCAGAAGACAGGTGGAGGAATAGAGGTGCAATAAACCCAGTAAGGCAGTACAATAAATGTTTATAATTAGACAATAACACTGACTATTTGGTTATTTATTACTTGAAACCTGCACCATGATAAGGATACACCTCACTATGCAAATACATTCTGTGTCTCACCCCTTATTGAAACGTGGCTCTTCATCCTGCCACCGAATGTGCACGTATTCCTGTCTTTCTGATTGGTGGAGTTTTCCACAGGTCAGGGTGAAGTCTCTCATGTCTCGAAGAGCTCGCCGTAACTCCAGCATGGTTTCCATAGTCACTTGCACCAACAATCCATCTGAAAAGAAACAAGTCATGCTCTGTATGTCAGTATAAACAAGCAATGTTCACACATACTGTTGTAAATATTTGTACAGTGAACCTGTAGCTCAGTAGATTGGATATGAAATAAGAAATAAAACAGTGAAATAGGGCTATAGTCAAAGCCGCCAAAGTCAAGTCAAGACCGAGTCAATCGGGGGATGCGGCTAAGGCATGATCAAGTTTGAATGAAGATTGAGACCAAAAGCCGAATGTTTTTCAAGGCCAAGCCTTTACTTCTACTAATGATTAAGCTACGCTTTCTAGAAGAAGGAAATGCTTATCAAACTTTGTGCATGTGGAAAGAAAAGACACCACATGCATTATTAAACTTCATTATCTCATCTCATTATCTCTAATATCTCTAATTTGGTCGTCTCACACCAAATATTGCCTTTGTTTCATTTATTATGGCTTACTGATTACTGTTTATAGTATTTTTTTTAATGTTAAAACATTTCATTTCATTATTTTTAAGCTGTTTTTGGGCTACAGCAGTTCTTTACATGTGCCAAATGCCCAGGTCAGACAGCAGGCTGCAGCTAGTTTTCAACTACTTGCATCTACCTGCGATAACAAAATCACAGGTAGATTCAAGACTGGTCTTGCGTCGACACACAACGACACAGATAATGGCAGAGTGTTGCAGAGGGTCTTTAGTAGAGGCAGGCTGAGGCAAGTGGATCACGGTCTGTTCGCATTTCGGCTGCGATTCGCTTCCAATCGGTGCAAATAGCAGGTTGGCGCATGTAGAGGCAGGCGGTCGTGCAACGCTTGAGCAACCAATCGCCGGTTGAAGCAGGTAGTGGCAGCTAGACACAGGCTGACGCAGGGGAAGACAAGTCTTTAAAGATGGCTGCGATCTCTCCGCAGACTGCACCTGCAAATAGTTTACAACAACCTGCGAGCAGTCTTATGGCCTTATATTTTTTAAAGGTTTTCTGTGCGCTGCGTCAACCTGCGTCTAGCTGCGTCTGCTTCCAACTGGTTGATTCAGCTTAAAAACTCTGCGTCTTGCAATGCGTCTGACCACAATGAAGGATTTGATGCAAAACGCATGCGTCCACCTGCGATCGGTCGCCACCCGACCGATTGCAGGTCGCAGCATGCCGTCTGACCTGGGCTAAAGACTTTTGCACAGTACTGTATATTGCGTTCACTATAATGTCAGGGGTGCCAAAAATAGTAGCGCATTTGTTTTTCTCATCTCATTATCTGTAGCCGCTTTATCCTGTTCTACAGGGTCGCAGGCAAGCTGGAGCCTATCCCAGCTGACTACTGGCGAAAGGCGGCGTACACCCTGGACAAGTCGCCAGGTCATCACAGGGCTGACACAGACACAGACAACCATTCACACTCACATTCACACCTACGGTCAATTTAGAGTCACCAGTTAACCTAACCTGCATGTCTTTGGACTGTGGGGGAAACCGGAGCACCCGCAGGAAACCCACGCGGCCACAACCCGGACCTTCTTGCTGTGAGGCGACAGCGCTAACCACTACACCACCATGCCACCCTTATTAAACTTTGTTTTTTTAATATAAATTCTCAGCTGAGACCAAGACCATATTTAGAAATACCAATACTGAAGACTGAGACAAGTCCAAGTACAAAAGTCAGTAAGTCTGAGACAAGTTTATTAAATAAGTTTATTAAGGCCATAATAATAAAGCGGCTAGAGATAATGAGATGAGATGAGATAATAAAAAGGTTCATATGTCTGAAACGGCCACATGGGTTTCCTCCGGGTGCTCCGGTTTCCCCCACAGTCCAAAGACATGCAGGTTAGGTTAACTGGTGACTCTAAATTGACCGTAGGTGTGAATGTGAGTGTGAATGGTTGTCTGTGTCTATGTGTCAGCCCTGTGATGACCTGGCGACTTGTCCAGGGTGTACCCCGCCTTTCGCCCGTAGTCAGCTGGGATAGGCTCCAGCTTGCCTGCGACCCTGTAGAACAGGATAAAGCGGCTAGAGATGATGAGATGATAGATGTCTGAAACGGCTAACTATTAGCCAGGAATTGGACCCATGAGCACAATATTCCTGCACACAGTGAGTAGGATGGTGAAGGAAGGAAAAAGAGCCCAAACATCACAGTTTTAGAACAGTACAGTCGAGTTCATTCTTGTGTTGTCACATTTTTAAAATCAACCATCACTCAAACACCACTTTCATAACCACAAGCTGTGTGGAAGTTTTGCAAAAAAAAAACAACGAAGAGACGAAGCCCATCCTGAGAGCATCTCGCACAACTTCACCAAGCATCATTAGATTACAATTGATGTAATATATTGTGGTCAAATGAGATCAAGCTGGAACTGGAACTGCACGCATGGGAACTGGAAACAAGGAAAAGTACCATACATGAAAACTACTGCGCAATATGGTGGGTGGATTATTAATGCTTTGGGGTCATAAACGTCTCCGAGTTTGAACCTGACTAAAGTCCACATGCACAAACCTGTGAATATAAAGGAGCTTCAGATGTTCTGTGACCGCAAGTTAGCCTAGTAGTGGTTAGCATGTTCTACTTGTGGTCAAGTCATACCAAAGACCATCATAAAAATGGTATCTACTACCATCTGGTGAGACACGCTGCAACAGGAACCAGCTCTTCACTGTAACACTAGCTATGTAATTCCATAGCTATGGCTATAGAAAGGGAGATTGGTGCCTTAAGAACGTGGTTAGTACTTGGATGGGAAACTCAAATGATCTGTATGGAAGAGTGGACCAAGGTCTTTCTAAAAGTGGGCAGGTGACACAAACTATTAAATGCAAAATAATTGTGCTGATTGAAAGCAATGTTTTGTAGGAAGAAAAAAATTGCACCGCTTAAAGGTAGACTGCCTTTCAGATTTTTTAAGTTTAGGTCATAAAAAGAATTTTCCCCGACACCCAATTATTTTTGTTTAGTGGACCGAAAGCTACTGAATTCAAATCACAGACTTCCAATTTTATTATTTTTTAAAAATAGAACAAGTAATGAATTTAGAGCCACATGGCCCTAAATTATCCGCTATCTTTTCCTGCTTCACCATGACGCAATACAAGATACTACGTCATGCATCACGTGGTGGGCTTTCCCAGTTTGCGCAAGGCATTGTGGGATACAAATTTGAAAAAGGAGAGAAAAATGGAGGACGTGAGTATGTGAATGAAACGTGAAAGACTGACTACAGTAACGGAAAGCGAGAAGAAAAATGTTATGTTATCTCTAGCTGCTTTATCCTGTTCTACAGGGTCGCAGGCAAGCTGGAGCCTATTCCAGCTGACTACGGGCGAAAGGCGGGGTACACCCTGGACAAGTCGCCAGGTCATCGCAGGGCTGACACATAGACACAGACAACCATTCACACTCACATTCACACCTACGGTCAATTTAGAGACACCAGTTAACCTAACCTGCATGTCTTTGGACTGTGAGGGAAACTGGAGCACCCGGAGGAAACCCACACGGACAACATGCAAACTCCACACAGAAAGGCCCTCGCCGGCCACAGGGCTCGAACCCAGATCTTCTTGCGGTGAGGCGACAGCGCTAACCACTACACCACCGTGCCGCCTACATTATGTTATATACAAAGGAAAGGAAACGCAGGACCAAACTAATAAATATCGGCGGTCAGCGAGCACCTCGGTGTGATCAGCTGTTCGTTTAGCAACAGAATGATGGAACTGTCAGTGTACGGTCAAAGGTAAACCTGTAGATGGCAGTAATGAGACACTGGATGCCAGCTGCCGTAAAACCCAAAAGAAGAAGAAAAAGAAGAAGAAGAAGGTAAACCTGCGCATGTGCACACGGACTTCCTCTCTCTGCTTGACTGCGTGAAGCGAGCGATTTCATGCACATTATTTGCTCAGGAATCCCCTCAAATTAAATAATTTCCCAGCCGCAGAACGGCCTGATAGTTTTGAGATATTACAGAAATAAACATACATCACAATGACCAAATTTCAGAGGGAACTAAATTTCACCGATTTTATGAAATCGAAAGGCCGTCTCGCTTTAAATGTTTCTTTGAAAACAACGTGAAATATCACTTATTGTATGTGATGTGATCTACAATACTGTGCAAAAGTCTTAGGCACACTTTTTTTTTCATACAAACTTTGTTATAGATTTCTGTGTTATGATTTCTGCATTATCGAGTCAGTACAAAAACATTTTAGAGTTTCAAACGTTTGTTTTCCAGCACAAAATGAAATGCCACGGGAAAAAAAATTGTATCTGAGCAGCATATTACATAAGAGACGACTTTTCAGATTAAAAAAAAAAACATACTGAAGGCTGCTGGGTTTTGGTGCAAAATGAAGAAGCGAGTGCGACAGTCAAAGTGTTCAGAAGAACCGTGGCTGGTTCTGGAAGACGCTCAGTAAAACCTCCAGCTCATTTCCGCATAAAACTGCACTCATTGTACCAGAGACTTTTTCTTTTTTTAAAGCAAAGGGTCGTCTCACACCAAATATTGCCTTTGTTTCATTTATTATGGCTTACTGATTACTGTTTATAGTACTTTTTTTAATGTTAAAACATTTCATTTCATTATTTTTAAGCTGTTTTTGGGCTACGGCAGTTCTTTACATGTGCCAAATGCCCAGGTCAGACAGCAGGCTGCAGCTAGTTTTCAACTACTTGCATCTACCTGCGATAACAAAATCGCAGGTAGATGCAAGACTGGTCTTGCGTCGACACACAACGACACAGATAATGGCAGAGTGTTGCAGAGGGTCTTTAGTAGAGGCAGGCTGAGGCAAGTGGATCACGGTCTGTTCGCATTTCAGCTGCGATTCGCTTCGGTGCAAATAGCAGGTTGGCGCATGTAGAGGCAGGCGGTCGTGCAACGCTTGAGCAACCAATCGCCGGTTGAAGCAGGTAGTGGCAGCTAGACACAGGCTGACGCAGGGGAAGACAAGTCTTTAAAGATGGCTGCGATCTCTCCACAGACTGCACCTGCAAATAGTTTACAACAACCTGCGAGCAGTCTCATGGCCTTATATTTTTAAAAAGTTTTCTGTGCGCTGCGTCAACCTGCGTCTAGCTGCATCTGCTTCCAACTGGCTGATTCAGCTTAAAAACTCTGCGTCTTGCAATGCGTCTGACCACAATGAAGGATTTGATGCAAAACGCATGCGTCCACCTGCGATCGGTCGCCACCCGACCGATCGCAGGTCGCAGCATGCCATCTGACCTGGGCTAAAGACTTTTGCACAGTACTGTATGTTGCGTTCACTATAATGTCAGGGGTGCCAAAAATAATAGCTCATTTGTTTTTCTCATCTCATTATCTGTAGCCGCTTTATCCTGTTCTACAGGGTCGCAGGCAAGCTGGAGCCTATCCCAGCTGACTACGGGCGAAAGGCGGGGTACACCCTGGACAAGTCGCCAGGTCATCACAGGGCTGACACATAGACACAGACAACCATTCACACTCACATTCACACCTACGGTCAATTTAGAGTCACCAGTTAACCTAACCTGCATGTCTTTGGACTGTGGGGGAAACCGGAGCACCCGGAGGAAACCCATGCGAACACGGGGAGAACATGCAAACTCCGCACAGAAAGGCCCTCGCCGGCCACGGGGCTCGAACCCGGACCTTCTTGCTGTGCGCTAACCACTACACCACCGTGCCGCCCCGCATTTGTTTTTATCAAAAATAATTATTTCTTGATAAGAGATTTGTTTTTCTCTGATTAAATATATTTCAGTTGGATTTTTCTCATTTTTTCAGTGTGAGATGAAGCAATTTCACTAAAAGCTGGATTTTTTTTCTAACCCTTTTTGCTCATCTTTACAAGGAGTGCCAATAATCGTGGAGGACACTGTATGTCTATGCTCATTTTCAAGAAGCGTGCCAATAATTCTGGAGCGAATGTACATTTTTAATGTCTCATCTCATCTCATTATCTCTAGCCGCTTTATCCTTCTACAGGGTCGCAGGCAAGCTGGAGCCTATCCCAGCTGACTACAGGCGAAAGGCGGGGTACACCCTGGACAAGTCGCCAGGTCATCACAGGGCTGACACATAGACACAGACAACCATTCACATTCACACCTACGGTCAATTTAGAGTCACCAGTTAACCTAACCTGCATGTCTTTGGACTGTGGGGGAAACCGGAGCACCCGGAGGGAACCCACGCGGACAACATGCAAACTCCGCACAGAAAGGCCCTCGCCGGCCCCGGGGCTCGAACCCAGGACCTTCTTGCTGTGAGGCAACAGCGCTAACCACTACACCACTGTGCCACCCCATTTTTAATGTTTAATACTAAAATCTTTCAAACACTATTCCTTGAAGGTCTGCCTGACCTGTAACGGTGCAATTTTTTAGCTCAAATTGTTTCAGGGACTTTTTGCCTTCAGTTAAGTGAAGGTCAGACTTGATAAGATTTAGCTGTGTGATAACGTTAGTGTGCCAAGAACATTTAGGAAAATATTTGACCAAGAAATGAAAGCCCATAAAAGGCCAATATGATTCAGAGATAAACGTAAAAATGCTTTGGATCATGACCTGTTCCAAGTTTTCTTTATATTTTCCTCTTTCCATTACTATGGGACAAGTTAATCTTCATCCCATCTGTATCTGGCAGAGTTTGTACCACACTGTACAGACTTTTTTTTTTCCCCCCTAACATGCAACCAGGCCTTTCTGATATAGGGGCTTATAAGGATTTATGTTTATGGCTGTACACTACCGTTCAAAAGTTTGGGGTCACCCAGACAATTTTGTGTTCTCCATGAAAAGTCACACTTGTATTTACCACCGTAAGTTGTAAAATGAATAGAAAATATAGTCGAGACATTTTTCTGGCCATTTTGAGCATTTAATCGACCCCACAAATGTGATGCTCCAGAAACTCAATCTGCTCAAAGGAAGGTCAGTTTTATAGCTTCTCTAAAGAGCTCAACTGTTTTCAGCTGTGCTAACATGATTGTACAAGGGTTTTCTAATCATCCATTAGCCTTCTGAGGCAATGAGCAAACACATTGTACCATTAGAACACTGGAGTGAGAGTTGCTGGAAATGGGCCTCTATACACCTATGGAGATATTGCACCAAAAACCAGACATTTGCAGCTAGAATAGTCATTTACCACATTAGCAATGTATAGAGTGGATTTCTGATTAGTTTAAAGTGATCTTCATTGAAAAGAACAGTGCTTTTCTTTCAAAAATAAGGACATTTCAAAGTGACCCCAAACTTTTGAACGGTAGTGTATATGACTTATGATAACAATATAGGCAGAGGCAAATGAATGCTCCCATTAACTATCTAATTTCAAATAGAAACTGCTGCACAAAACGTTACTGACTGTCCTGCACCTAATTACATATAGCAAATCACTGCTCTTACACACCTATAGTTTTACAAGCGTCATCAATTACAAACACCAATTCATCATAGCAATCAAGACACATTTGTGATACACTGCAACAAGAAAGCACTGAAACAAATATACAAACAGCAAACCTTCAACAATGCTGGATTTGGCCAGGTATCCTGATGAAGCCTTCAATGCACCACTGAATACAAAAAAACAGGAGCCTGTAACTGAAAGACAAAAATAATTTTATTTTAATGTGGGTCTGATTATAAAGCAGCGGAGACTACATTACAGTTATGCAGAACTCTTTAAACTGTATTGTTGACGCCCCCTAGTGATCATTATTGCTGTTAGATGACAGAGATCAAGAGAGCTGTCTAACATGTTGGTCCAGACCTTTCAGAGCTGTCCAAGTGGGTTGAAATTGAACACTATTGAAAACATGAACCTTCCTAGATAACCTCAATAGTGGAGTTTCCATTGTGCGCAAAAGACAATGTGAATAGAAATGCTAGCATGTTAAAGAACTTGAATTTGACTCAGTAACAAGTTTAGAAGAAGAAGCCTTTATTTTTGTCACATGCTAGGGCGTAATTTTGGGTAGGGACGCTAGGGACGTGTCCCTACCAATATTCAGCCGCTACTGTGTAATCACGATCAATAAAACCGATGTCCTAACCTGAGCAATGATTATATGGCACACAAAGGGTTAAATGTATGACACTGCTAATAATCCCCCCTCTAACGTAGATATCATTCTCTGATTAGCTACCTGTTTCTCGCTAACTTACATGGTTGGCTATCCCAGCTGTCACTCCATCTGCTGTAAAAGCAGCACACTTCCCACAGCAGCTGTGACTACCCGCCCATCAACCCCCCGTATCTCACACGTACACACCTGACCTACCCCACGCACCCCCCACTCTCCGTCAGCCTACAAATTGAGCTGGACTTCGATGTCCATGCATGCTTGCCCTACGACTCGCATGCTGACTCGAGTATCATGGATGACGGCCCCTCTCCCAAGAAACGAGACATTCGTTCATTCTTCTTCAAAGTCAAGAATGTAAGTGCAGGGTTTCCGTCGAGCTTTAAAAACTCAACAAAATCCTTTTGATGTATGGAAACCCTTCATAAAAGTATTGCTGCGGCTCCTTAGGCAGGTTTAACAACGTAACAGGACACATCAGAGCTAGGTTACAGTCCCTGGAGCAATGTTGGGTTAGGTGCCTTGCTCAAGGGCACTTCAGCCATGGCTGGAGATGTAGGGAGATGTAAGGGTGGGATTTGAACCTACAACCCTGGGATCCAAAGACCAACTCCCTAACCATTAGGCCACAGCCACCCTTGTTAACCTATAAGATCTGCATGACATGAAATTATGATTGCTAATGGAAAAAAAACCCCCACTTTTCAGAAGCTCTGCCTTGGATCACTTTTGTGTCCCCACCAATGTCAAAATCAAAGTTACTCCCTTGGTCACATGTACAGTGAAATTCCTCCTCTGCATTTAACCCATCCGAAGCAGTGAACACACACATGAGCAATGAGCACACACACATACCCAGAGCAGAGCTATGCTACAGCACCCAGGGAACAGTTGGGGGTTAGGTGCTTTGCTCGGCAGCACTTCAGCCATGATACAGAAAGAGGGGAAAGTGCTGTTCATTCACTCAACTCCCCTCACGGTTTTCCTACCGGTCCCAGGAATCAAACCGGTGACCCTTAGGGCCCAAGGCTGCTTCGCTAACCTTCAAGCCATGGTTACCCCCATGTCACCATATTTAGAGTCACTATATTTAATATTGGGCGGCACGGTGGTGTAGTGGTTAGCGCTGTCGCCTCACAGCAAGAAGGTCCTGGGTTCGAGCCCCGGGGCCGGCGAGGGCCTTTCTGTGTGGAGTTTGCATGTTCTCCCCGTGTCCGCGTGGGTTTCCTCCGGGTGCTCCGGTTTCCCCCACAGTCCAAAGACATGCAGGTTAGGTTAACTGGTGACTCTAAATTGACCGTAGGTGTGAATGTGAGTGTGAATGGTTGTCTGTGTCTATGTGTCAGCCCTGTGATGACCTGGCGACTTGTCCAGGGTGTACCCCGCCTTTCGCCCATAGTCAGCTGGGATAGGCTCCAGCTTGCCTGCGACCCTGTAGAAGGATAAAGCGGCTAGAGATGATGAGATGAGATGAGAATGATATTTAATATTCAGACTGGGACGTTTTGAGGGGGAGGCATTTTGATGGCAAGGTTTGGCTCCACTTGTCCTGAGGCGGAAGGGTCACTGCAAATCAGTACAAAGTTATTCTGACTGTTCATCCCTATTCTGATAGTACTGCTCTCTTCCATGATCACAGTGCTACCCCAGTCACATTCCATGATGGTTCACTGAAGGACAGGAAAACAGGATAATACAAAAATCCATACACTTCGGCCTTTGCAGTCACCAGATTTCAACCCAATCGCAAGCCTATGTTAGATTTTGGACCGACATGTCAAACAGCACTCTCTAGAACTGCACGTATGATCAAAACACTAATTTAAGAAATATATATTGGGAAAAATGGTGTTCATTTTTCCAGTACAGTTCAGAGACTTGTTAAATCAATACCAAAGGGCACTGGTGGTCTGTGGTGGTCCAACAAATAAGACACCTTTATGTTGTTTTTTTCCCTTTCATTTCTGTATTTTTTATTCTTAAAAACATTTTGAAGGTTTGTACTTAATAATTAACTGTTTCCCCCAAAACAAGTAGGAACTTAGAAGAAGCCTCCAACTAGAGCTTGAGCTAGAGTGAAGTTCCCTCATGAAGCTGGTTGAGAACATGCCAGGAATGCACAACACTTCATCAGGCATACTGTTAGGAATTTAAAATACAAAATAGTTTTGATCTGTTAAAGACTTTTCTTGCTCACTGCTTTATTCCATATGTGTTATTTCAGAGTATAAATGTTTTCATTATATACAGTGCTGTGCAAAAGTCTTAGGCACCCTATTTCCTATGTTTTTTCATACAAACTTTGTTATACATTTCTATTTTATGACTTCTATATTATCGAGTCAGTACAGAAACATTTTAGAGTCCAAACATTCGTTTTCCAACACAAAATTAAATGTTACGGAAAACAATGTGGGGTGGTGTAGTGGTTAGCGCTGTCACCTCACAGCAAGAAGGTCCGGGTTCGAGCCCCGTGGCCGGCGAGGGCCTTTCTGTGTGGAGTTTGCATGTTCTCCCCGTGTCCGCGTGGGTTTCCTCCGGGTGCTCCGGTTTCCCCCACAGTCCAAAGACATGCAGGTTAGGTTAACTGGTGACTCTAAATTGACCGTAGGTGTGAATGTGAGTGTGAATGGTTGTCTGTGTCTATGTATCAGCCCTGTGATGGCCTGGCGACTTGTCCAGGGTGTACCCCGCCTTTCACCCGTAGTCAGCTGGGATAGGCTCCAGCTTGCCTGCGACCCTGTAGAACAGGATAAAGCGGCTACAGATAATGAGATGAGAAAACAATGTTTGTATCTGAGCAGCATATTCCATAATAAAGAAAGCATAATGATGAAGACGCGAGTCTGACAGTCAAAGTGTCCAGAAGAACTGTGGCTGGTTCTGGAAGACACTCAGTAAAACCTACAGCTCATTTCCGCATAAAACTGCACTCACTATACCTGAGACTAAAGCAAAGGGTCGCCTCACACCAAATATTGACTTCGTTATATTGATTTATTATGGCTTACTGCTGTTTATAGTATTTTTTAAATCTTGAAACATTTCATTTCATTATCTCATCTCATTATCTGTAGCCGCTTTATCCTGTTCTACAGGGTCGCAAGCAAGCTGGAGCCTATCCCAGCTGACTACGGGCGAAAGGCGGGGTACACCCTGGACAAGTCACCAGGTCATCACAGGGCTGACACATAGACACAGACAACCATTCACACTCACATTCACACCTACGGTCAATTTAGAGTCACCAGTTAACCTAACCTGCATGTCTTTGGACTGTGGGGGAAACCGGAGCACCCGGAGGAAACCCACGCGGACACGGGGAGAACATGCAAACTCCGCACAGAAAGGCCCTCGCCGGCCACGGGGCTCGAACCCGGACCTTCTTGCTGTGAGGCGACAGCGCTAACCACTACACCACCGTGCCGCCCCATTTCATTATTTTTATCTTTATATGTGCCTAAGACTAGCACAGGACAGTACCTTCTATGAAAAAGTGTGTCTAGAAATTTCTTTTTTTCTTTCTTTCTTTAAAAAAAGTAACATGGCTGAGGTGGATATATTTTCTGGCTTATTCCTAAATTAGATAAAATAAAAACAAAACAGACATTTTGAGTCAAGTCTAGGAGCGTTCTAGTCTCTTTGACCACTTCGATTCTGATTTATGCATCTCTGTTGCACTTTCTCAGAATACATTCATACATTTTCGTACACTTAAAATTCATTTGAGCCTTATGTCAGTTAATCTACACAGTTGTCAGCCTCTTACGAGGCTGTTTGAGTCTAACTTGAGCACACTTCATCTGCTGCCGGCTTGCTAGGCCTACCACAGCATCCCCAGGCAAACAACCATTCACACACACACACACACGGGCCAGTTAACCTGACCTTCTAGAAACCCATGCAGGCACGAGGAGAATGTGCAAACTCCACACAGAAAGGCCTCTGTCGGCCATGAGGTTCGAACCTAGAACCCTCTTGCTGTAAGGCAACAGTGCTAACCACTGCAGCACTGTTCCACCCGTATCAACATTGCTCCACAAATCAGAAAAATTGCATATTTGGCATCATGGAAAAACTTTATCATGTAGCAGATACATTTCTTCAGAACTGCAGTTTAAATCTCTTAATTGAATTTTTAAGGTAAACTAATGTGTAGATGACCAGCAGATCGAAACAAACCTTCGGACACTCTCTAGTGGGTGGAGCCTAATTAATGACCTCTCAGACTGTCAGTATGTATATTTATGTTCACGTAGTTGTGTGTGTGTGTGTGTGTGTGTTCGTTTGCTCACTTCGGCGAGGCTGGCTGTGGATGCTGATTGCCTGAGTCTGGTACTGTCCGTCTGCAGTCTGTACACAGATGAGGTGGGAGTCGGCACGCTCATTAAAGCAAGCGCCCATCGCCAGCAGCTTCTCGTTCGACTTACTCAGCACCTTCAGCAGCTGAGCAAGCAACGAGAGAAGAGACGTAACCTGAATTAACAGCATGCCGTCACAGCTGCAAACGGCAGCTCACTGTGGAATCTTCTGGGATTTCACGCTAAGCTCAGCGAGACTCTTCAGTCTCAGCATTACATCATGGAAAGACATTTAATTATCTCAATTACAAATGATCAGCATTCAAGGATTTCTTTAATGTGTATTGTGATGCCTCGGTGGGCTGCCTTACCTCAGCATGACGGCTTTTAGGGATAGTGATGCATGTGCTCCGCGCCTCCAAATCAACCATGAGCCCCGTCACTACCGGCAACGTGTAACGGTAAAAACGGAAGTCCTACAAATTGTACCAGAGGGGACATTAAATCTAATATTACAAGCATTAAAAGTCAGCAGTAAGAGAAGATATAATAATGATGGAGTCTCACCACAAGGAGCCTCATGATGCTGTTGTTGATCTGACCAAAAAGCGGCTCTCTGAATCGTACACTGAACAAAGGACAGGGATAAACTGCAGGGCAGAGGAGACAACAACAATCAGCAACACAAAGGCACACACTAATTAATTAATAACACTGTATTGTGACTATCCTTTTTTTAGCCCAGTCTTCTCGCAATGTGGTAATTTTCCAATTCCTATTCCTTTATCACATGACAGCTACCAGGGAGGGTGAAGTCTAACACGTTCATCAACCTCCACATCTAGACAAACTGCTGCTTCACAAGGCAGTTGAACAAACTTGCATTAAAGCATTAACTGCTGTCTTCGTCATACATGAGCTCACAGACATCCATGACTAATGAGTGTTGCTCTGACTTATAGGGGAGCGAACGAGTAAATGCATCTCTCCCACCCACAAGCCAATTTTGGACTACCAAGAAAGCTAATTTTGCTCTCCTGACCTCCCAGTCACAGTTGTCTGCCGCTTCACTGGGATTCAAACTCATGATCTCCTAAGCATAGGATGAACATTCTCTTCAACTTTGAAATGCAAGTCAATATAGTCAATCCTGAACTTCTTACATCTATATTCAGCTCCCAAACGAAGCATGAGGCGCAGGGGGAAGGCCCTGGCCCAAGGACTCTCAGCCCGAAGAATGAGCAGGCCAAACAGGAAGGGCTGGGGGGGCAGCGGCAGACCGTCCAGAGACTGTAACGTGGGACGCACATAGAGAAATCCAGCGTGCTCCTCGCTGTCCAGAAAACCTCGCGCAGCCAAAGAGTGACTCAGATGATTCAAGAGCTTTCCGGCTGAAAATAAAAACAAGAATAATATGTGTGTAGATCTGAACAACATTGCATCCTTTTTTTTTTTGGGGGGGGGGGGGGGGGGGGGGTAAGAAGAGTTCAGTGACCAAATGCTTACGATTTAATTCTGGGAGCAAACTTTACCTGTCTGGGCGTCCCAGTAGATTTGAATAAAGTGATTGAAGATGTCTGTGGGGAATCGTTTTTCTTCTGGTAAACACTGTAATAGCACGACTACCTCTGGCTGACCCACTGCATGCATACCTTTAGACGTCACACACCAGCACCTTCGGTTTACATCTGCAGAAATAAATACACACACACACACTTGTCTTACTATCCTTGTAAGAACCTTTCAGTGACATGATTATTAATATAACTAATTAATGCTGTGCGTACACCGAACAAGGCAAGGCAAGTTTATTTATATAGCACATTTCATACACAATGGCAGTTCAATGTGCTTTACAGAAGCAAAAACAGTAAACAATAGAGAAATAAAATTACATAAAATAATTTTATTTTTATTCTAAAACAATTAATTAAAAGAATTAAAAGAATTAAAAGAAAATAATAAGAATTAAACAATAGTAGAAATAAAATAATAAAATGCCAAAAAGAAAAAAAGGAGAAAAAGAAAAAGAAACCAGCGGAATAAAATAGAATAAAATTAAAGTAAATTTAAAACATGCAGAGAAAGTAAAGATTATAAAAAAATGTAAAATTATTAATTATTTAACAGAAAGCATCTGAAAACAGCTTGGTCTTTAACCTAGATTTGAAGCTGCCAACAGTAGGAGCATTTTTAATGTCCTCTGGGAGTTGGTTCCATAGCTGTACTGCATAGTAGCTAAAAGCTGCTTCACCACACTTTGTTTTAACAACTGGTTTTAATAGTAAATTTTTCTGTTGCGATCTGGTAGATCTGATTGGGTTAGGCCGCTGCAACATATCAGAGAGGTAATTGGGCCCTGTACCATTTAGAGATTTGTACACCAGCAGCAATGCTTTAAAGTCAATTCTGTAGCTTACTGGAAGCCAGTGAAGGGACCTTAGAATTGGAGTAATGCGCTCTGTTCTTTTTGTTCGTGTGAGAACAAATCAAACAAAATCCAAGTGGAGACCAGACAAATGTCCCAACAAGGTCAAACTTATTAGATTTTTTGATCCATGCCCCCAGCTGCACATGCGCATACACAATTATTTGCCAGTAGAATAAGAAAATTATTTTTTTAATGGGGTGGCACGGTGGTGTAGCAGTTAGCACTGTCGCCTCACAGCAAGAAGGTCCGGGTTCGAGCCCCGTGGCCGGCGAGGGCCTTTCGGTGTGGAGTTTGCATGTTCTCCGTGTGGGTTTCCTCCGGGTGCTCCGGTTTCCCCCACAGTCCAAAGACACGCAGGTTAGGTTAACTGGTGACTCTAAATTGACCGTAGGTGTGAATGGTTGTCTGTGTCTATGTGTCAGCCCTGTGATGACCTGGCGACTTGTCCAGGGTGTACCCCGCCTTTCGCCCGTAGTCAGCTGGGATAGGCTCCAGCTTGCCTGCGGCCCTGTAGAACAGGATAAAGCGGCTAGAGGAGATGAGATGAGGAATTACTAGATAATTTGGACTATATCCAAGATATTTTCACTTGCAAAGAAGTCATTTTGTTACAGTGCAGGTCATGAACAGTGGAGTCAGACTTACAGCTGACGATCTTCACCATGGCCAGAAGGTTGGCATTGAGGACAAATACCAGTGGTTCGGTTTGGCCTTGCTCCAGTTCCTCGAGCAAAGAAGTCTCCGTCCGCTTTTCTTCCACTGTGTAATCTGCAAGATACATTAGCTTGAGGCCAAAGCCTTTGACAAAGTAATTACACGCACCTCAGACAACACCGAGGATCTGTAAATGTTAATATGCTTGAAGTCTATGTTGTGCTTGAATAGGCATGTTAGATTAATGTTCATGGAGAGCAGACTGAACCAGTTTGAGTTATGTTCATGTCACTGCATAGAACTGCTTTTTAATAGTTCCTAATATACACTATAAGGGCAAAACTATGTGGACACCCGACCATCACACCCATATGTAGTTCTTCCTCACACTTTTGTAGCAAAGTTGGAAGCACAGAATTGAATAGAACGTCTTCGTATGCTGCAGCTTTGTCATTTTCCTTCGCTGCAACTAAGAGGCCCAAACATGTTCCAGCATGACAATGCCCTGTGCGCAAAATGAGCTCCATGAAGACATGGTTTGCCAAGATTGGAGTAGAAGAACTCGAATGTCTTGCACACTGATCTCAACCCCACTGAACACCTTTGGGATGAACTGGAACACTGACTACACCCCGGACCTCCTAGCCTGACGTTGATGCCTGACCTTACTAATTCTCTTGTGGAAGAATGAACACAAATCCCTTCAGCTGTACTTCAAAATCTAGTGGAAAGCCTTCCCAGAAGAGTGGAGGTTAATACAACAACAAAGAGGGGACTAAATCTGGAATGTAATGTTCAACAATCAAATATAATTGTGATGGTCAGGTGTCCACAAACATTTGACCATATAGTGTATTTTTTATTAAATAACTGTAGCTTGAAAATGTTTCCACTGCCTTTGGGAGGAAATGAGACACAATATACACTACCGTTCAAAAGTTTGGGGTCACTTTGAAATGTCCTTATTTTTGAAAGAAAAGCACTGTTCTTTTCAATGAAGATCACTTTAAACTAATCAGAAATCCACTCTATACATTGCTAATGTGCTAAATGACTATTCTAGCTGCAAATGTCTGGTATTTGGTGCAATATCTCCATAGGTGTATAGAGGCCCATTTCCAGCAACTCTCACTCCAGTGTTCTAATGGTACAATGTGTTTGCTCATTGCCTCAGAAGGCTAATGGATGATTAGAAAACCCTTGTACAATCATGTTAGCACAGCTGAAAACAGTTGAGCTCTTTAGAGAAGCTATAAAACTGACCTTCCTTTGAGCAGATTGAGTTTCTGGAGCATCACATTTGTGGGGTCGATTAAATGCTCAAAATGGCCAGAAAAATGTCTCGACTATATTTTCTATTCATTTTACAACTTATGGTGGGAAATAAAAGTGTGACTTTTCATGGAAAACACAAAATTGTCTGGGTGACCCCAAACTTTTGAACGTAATGGATGCTGTTAATGCATGTAAGGATATGTTAATGCGATATGAGGACAATCATACCTCCTTTAACACCTGTAGAGGTGAGGATAGGAGGAAGCCCTTTATGTGGTAAGGGCTTCGCTGAGCTCCCTTTGGGACTGTTAACCACTTCCTGATGCCCCAAACAAGGAGAGTTTGGCATTTCCTAGAGGTCATAAAAAAAAGTGTACATGTTTGTCACGTTAGCGTTTACAGCTGAATATTGGATAGTAATTGTTTCTTACCAGCTTGTTATGTTTACAGTGCATGCTACTAGATTGCATAGAAATGAGAAACACATTGTTTAAAGTGCCATTCCACCATTGGATGTATTCTTTGGCATAAAATACAATACATTTTATGACAACATGACTAGACAGAGAACTCTTTTAGCTTCAAAATGATATATCAAACATAATTTTTTGACAACGACAAGTATATTAATTTTGCGACCAAAGTCACCTACCCCTTTAATTTCCGCGCGGTAGTGAAACGTGATGTCATCGGCAGGTTCCCCTTCTTGTGTACCACGTGTCGGTCTATTTTTAGACCAGGAAACCCCCAAAGTGAGAGAGTCATTTCTCCTCGTATATGGGGGCCAAAAAAATTGCGAAAAATTTTGAGTTAATCTTTCAGTTAGCTAGATTTATTGGTATTAGCTAGATTTATTGGTATTAATTTTATCGCGTTCTATCCGCCATTGCTGATAATATGTGCCACGTCACATGGTACACAAGAAGGGGAACCTGCCGATGACATCACGCGCGGAAATTAAAAGGGTAGGTGACTTTGGTCGCAAAATTAATATACTTGTCGTTGTCAAAAAAATTATGTTTGATATATCATTTTGAAGCTAAACGATTTCTCTATCTAGTGATACGATTTATATATGTTGTCAAAATATATTGTATTTTATGCCAAAGAATACATCCAATGGTGGAATGGCACTTTAAAAGTCTGATTTTCTACGTTGTTTTTGTCTTTTTCCCTGAAGTCCACTTAGTGTAGCTAATCCACATATGGGCAAGTCAACCCAGAGATCCTGGATAAAACACACATGCACATGTGAAACTCCACATTCAGCAACTCAGACTAAGGATCGAACCAGGGACTCTGGAGCTGTGAAACGGCAACAATACACTCTGCGCCACCATGACGTCGAGCTTCCAAAGTACAGACTATTCATTGGCCCTACCTCCTAATAGCTCAATCACATCAATATTTGATATTGACAGGTGCTGCATAGCACACATATCTACCACAAGAACATAGTATAGTGTACACACCAGGGAGTTCAGGTAACCAGCACTTTTTGCATGGAGGTGGTGGAGAACTTTATTGCTAATCGACAGTACTGTGCAAAAGTCTTAGGCACACTATTTTTTTTTCATACAAACTTTGTTCTCAATTTCTATTTTATGACTTCTACGTTATCGAGTTTTAGATAATGTGGACAATGTTTTGTTTAGACAAAAACATTTTAGAGTCCAAACGTTCGTTTTCCAGCACAAAATGAAATGTTACAGGAAAAAAAAGTTTGCATCTAAGCAGCATGTTACATAAGAGACGACTTTTCAGATTAAAAAAGAAAACGTAATGGAAGCTGCTGGGTTTTGGTGTAAAAGGAAGACGCGAGTGTGACAGTCAAAGTGTCCAGAAGAACCATGGCTGGTTCTGTAAGACGCTCAGTAAAACCTACAGCTCATTTCTTTATAAAACCACACTCATTGTACCGGAGACTAAAGCAAAGGGTCGTCTCACACCAAATATTGTCTAAAGTCCTTCCCGCACCATATGGCACCAATCTCTATAGCCCTCGGCTCTCTCACCTATTACATAGCTAGGGTTACAGTGAGGGGCTGGTCCTCTGGTAACCACGAGAGTTTGACTCCCCACTCACATCTGTATTGCAGCGTGCCTTGTCAGACAGCAGTAGGTACCATTTTTATGATGGCCTTTGGTATGACCCGACCGTGAGTAGAACTCACGATCTTATGGCTTACTGCTGTTTATAGTATTTTTTAAATGTTGAACCATTTCATTTCATTATTTTTAAGCCATTTTTGGTCTACAGCATTTCTTTACATGTGCCTAAGACTTTTGCACAGTACTGTACATCTGTGTCGAAACCCTTCTTAAGATTGGTGGGCTGCTCGGGACCTACCAGTTAATCATAGATGAAGTACAGATTTTGGGACCAAAGATCTCATCTCATCTCATCTCATCTCATCTCATCTCATTATCTCTAGCCGCTTTATCCTGTTCTACAGGGTCGCAGGCAAGCTGGAGCCTATCCCAGCTGACTACGGGTGAAAGGCGGGGTACACCCTGGACAAGTCGCCAGGTCATCACAGGGCTGACACATAGACAACCATTCACACTCACACTCACACCTACAGTCAATTTAGAGCCACCAGTTAACCTAACCTGCATGTCTTTGGACTGTGGGGGAAACCGGAGCACCCAGAGGAAACCCACGCAGACACGGGGAGAACATGCAAACTCCCCACAGAAAGGCCCTCGCCGGCCATGGGGCTCGAACCCAGACCTTCTTGCTGTGAGGCGACAGCACTAACCACTACACCACCGTGCCACCCGGGACCAAAGATGTTGTAACTATTGATGGAAATGTGAGGCAAGCCATGTGAAGCCAGTGTCAAAGGGCCGAAGAAGACACAACAGGAGCAAGATTTCCAGAAGTATCCTGGTACACCTTTTACAGTGGAGATCTTTGGAACTGCTGGACAGAGTTAAAGTAGGATGTGCGCCAAGATAGTGTTTTCCTTCACCAGCCTGCCACTACTACAGTATAAAGTCACTAAAAGAAACAACGCTTGTCTCTAGCTGTTTTTGGTTGGTCTTATAATCCAGTTTTGAGCTCTTTTAATAGAACTATGTGCTGTGCAGCACTATAAAAAAAGTTATTATGTTGTGATAATGAAATTGTTCGGAGGTGGAGCCAATTAAGTAGGTGGAGATCAGCATAGATTTTTTTTTACTACAGATACAACACTTGACGGGCGGCACGGTGGTGTAGTGGTTAGCGCTGTCGCCTCACAGCAAGAAGGTCCTGGGTTCGAGCCCCGTGGCCGGCGAGGGCCTTTCTGTGCGGAGTTTGCATGTTCTCCCCGTGTCCGCGTGGGTTTCCTCCGGGTGCTCCGGTTTCCCCCACAGTCCAAAGACATGCAGGTTAGGTTAACTGGTGACTCTAAATTGACCGTAGGTGTGAATGTGAGTGTGAATGGTTGTCTGTGTCTATGTGTCAGCCCTGTGATGATCTGGCGACTTGTCCAGGGTGTACCCCGCCTTTCGCCCGTAGTCAGCTGGGATAGGCTCCAGCTTGCCTGTGACCCTGTAGAAGGATAAAGCGGCTAGAGATAATGAGATGAGATGAGACAACACTTGACTACAGCAACAGAAGTATCATAATTACAAAATATTTCTCCAAATAGTTAAATATTTTTTGTTTGAAGGTTTATTTTTGATGATCGCCAGTCAGAACTCTGAAATCACTCATAAAAATTCCTGCACTAAAGTGTTATCAATGACTCCACCAGCTTGTTTCAAAAAGACACTTTAACAGCTCGGGATCCATTTTCTGTGACATCTTCTGGAAGCAGTGAGACATCTAAACAAAGAGAAAGAACAGTTTGCCTTCTCTAGAGGAGAACCAGTCTCTGGTCCAAAACAGGAGGAAGCATAGGGAAAAGAAGAAGAAGAAGATGTCTCTGAGACAGCCAGAGCTATAGAGCAGGAGATACCATTCTCAGAGGTCAAGATCAGACTGGACCCTGATTGCTCATGGGTGCTGTAGCTAGTCAATCTTCTATGGAACTTCCTGTCAATATAGAAAAGGAGGGAGGAGTTAAGGAAGCGGATGATAACTTTGCATGAAGGTCTTGTGAGAGTCACCATGGTGCAACCAGCATAGCAGAAGAGGACATTCTTGCTTTTGAATTTCCTTGACCTTTGCTTTAATGACAGTTTCGAGAACTGAGCCCTTTCGTACCAGAATGAGGAACAAATGAGTGTCTCTATGAGTGTCTCTTCTTATAAGTCACCCAAATGAGGATCCCAAAAAATTCCCACCCCAACAAATCCCATCCAGAGTAATGATGAGAGAACTAAAGACACTGTTTATCAGGAAACAGAGCAGGATATGACCTGCAGCACTTCATGCAGGTGGCGTGGACATGATAGCAGTTACAGGAAAAATCACCCGGTAGGGTGGTACCTCTTCTTACAGGGGTACCGGTTCTGGAGGTATACACCACCAAGGACAAGAAAAGCACTTACATGTATATGAAGACTTTGGTGAAGAACTGCTTGAAAATCTTAATAACTTCCTGATGATTTATCCTCGGCCTTGCCATGAAAGTGTACTATAACCCCAAAGGTTCATAAGAATTCTTGTAATCCTTGTAAAAGGATGTTGTGGTCAAACGATGGACCAAAAAAAGAGAAGTTGAAGGTCAGTTTCTTGGAGTATCTGCCACCAGAGACATAAATGTGGGTGTGAGAGAACGAGCCAGAGCAGGGAGTCTAAGCAGTTATGTGAGTCATGCAGTACCACAAATGGCCACAAGTGGGCGACACCATGCGCCACAGTATCAGAGGCACTGCAGAGAAATCAGCCACTATGGGAATGAGAATGCTTGAGATGTTAGAGGGAAATTGGCCACTGTGAGAAAGTCGATGGTCAACCCTGCAGTAAAAGATGGCCAGAAACAATCTGCACTTTTCACTGGAGCCAAAGATGTAGAATTTTAACACCGTGTATCTTAAAGAAACCCAAGGTGTCTGGTTAGCGTTATTAGCCCAAACTAACTGACATCAGTATGACTGACGGTTAAGAGACTTCCCGAATAGCTAGTGAATAATCACCCTGTGACAATACACTGAACCGTTGTTCATTTTGCATCATTAAAGGAAATAAGAGAACAGTGTTGGCTTTTTTTTTTCCATCTTGAGAGTCTGCAAAAAAGAGCTTACAGACAGGTCTGCAGATACGACAAGAGCTGCTGCAGGTGCATGTGTTGGCACCGAATCCCTGTGGGTTGGAGTGGTGTTGGCACTAGACGTCTCGTTTTTGGATAAAACGCTGTCAGCAAACCATACTTTCTTTTGTTCCTTGCGAAGAGTCTCTGTAAGGCAGAGACAGACAAGGATACACATGAAGGTTGTTGTTAGATAATATGGATGGATGGATAATAAACCGGATAACAAACGATATAGTGACAACGGTGATGCTATATATTCAAATACCCACTGTTAATGAGAGCAGCGTGACAGGTGACACAGACCCGACCCTCTTTTCCTCCCAAGTGAGTCAATCTGAATCTCAAGTCACAGCAGACCACACAGAAGACCTGCAGATAAAAACAAACATACAAACAGAGTGTAACAGACACTGGTGTACATTATGTGACACAGACCAGCCCTCCCCACCCCAACTGGCATCTATCTGGCACACTACATAACCACTAACCCACAGGTTTAGTTTTGTATCCTTTCTGAGACTAAAGGCTCATTTCAAAAATGGAGACCTGCCAGAGATATCTGCCAAAACAGCAAAATCTATGAATCTGCATTTTTTTTTCATCTGAGCTTTCAGTGCAATAAAAGCTGTTAATTTCAGTACTGCAGTGATGTCGTCACTAAAAATAAGATTTCTTTTGAAGCAAAGAGACTTAGCCTAGATTAATTTGAAGTCCCTTTTACTAGATCTGATTCTAAATATAAATCTAGTCACACTACTTCACATACTGTAGGCATGGATTTACGGCAGGTTTTCAGTCCATTACCTTCCCGCAGGCTCTGCAGTGGTGCCTCCTTTTTGTGAAGGAGAATCTGGAGCCACATTTCATACACACTGGTGCCTGAGAATCTGGGACCCACTGTGGGGCTGTAGAGCCCAAAGAACTGCAACGCTGCACAAGTAGGGCACCGAGAGACCCCCTTCTGACGGTAGTAGATCCATTCTCGGGTGCACTTATGTTCACACTGCCTCTACGGCCTGAATTCGATTCAGGTTTGAGAGCCGAGGGCAGCGTCTCTGGATGTTCTGGTGCGATTCCGTCACCCTGCGTCAGTGCTGGAGGTGTGGACGGCGATGATCCCACCACTGCCTCCTGCTCATCTTGCTCACCATCTGCCAGCTCCTTCTCTTCCACAACAGAGTCCTCTTTAAGCCCAGGCATCAGGCAGCTGTCCTCCAGCAGCGCCTCCCTGGAGTCGTTCAGAGTGGTGTAACCCAAGCGCCTCTCGCCCCACACAGAGAGTGTAGCGCTCACCGCTTGCCTCATTCTCTCAGCAGAGTTCAGCGAGGTTCGAGAAGCCACACAGCATCGCTTCAGGGTTGCGTTACGTCACACTGATCCTTGCGTTCAGCTCCACACCAGCCATGATCTGAGGACGCTTTCGAAGAGTGACTCAGACGCAGCTTCTCCTGAGCCTCTCATTGCTGCATTCCCTCCTGTGTAAATGAACACTGAGCAATTATGCACAATGGAAAACAGATTGCTCATCAGCGCCACTATACTGTATCACAATTCGTGCAAACACACTGGTGATAGGAAACAGTTTGCTCAATCTGGCAACCCTAATTCAGATGCCATGCGGCCCAGAATGTGCTGAGCTAAGCTTTGGGTGCTTTATTGGCACATGAAAACCGCAATAATATTGTGCTTAATAAATTGCCTGAAAACAGTTCGGTTTTGATGCATAATTATTTGCACCCAAGCGCCATAGTGTCCACTCCAGAAAGGAAAGGAAAGGAAAGGAAAGGCGTGTGAGTGAGGGGCAAAGCCGGCATCCCTTTATACCGCCTGTGTTCTTCTTCATGTCCCCATGTCTGCACTAATTACCGCTAAAACATCTGCTCAGCATCTGTTCTATACCAGAAGTCCAAAATGGATTTGTTCCTATTCGTTTGTGTTCCTGTGAAGCTCAAATCTGTTCCCAGGGTTAGTATGCGTTCCAGGGGGACATTTTAGTCTTTAAACCCGTGCAACACTATGTTTCTAATCACACTGAAATAATACCACACACACATATAACCTACTGTCAGTGACTGCGGCAATGCGACAGTCGCATGTCGTGAACCACTAAAGCGCGCGCTACAATCCGTTTTAACGAGCGTTCCAGACGTAACAGCTCTGACCTTGTGTTTTCTTTTTCCTTCTCTATTCATAGAACGAGTGATCACTTGAAGAAAACCCTCAGAACTGACCTGGATCAATGGCAACCATCCGAGCAGGCATCAAAAACGAGGTCCATGGCACAGCTGATTTCTGGGATGTGCCGCCGCGCCGCCGTGTGTGCGCTCAATCTCCGACCACAGATCTCACAACCTGCTGCAAGGCTGCCTCTGATTACACACACCACCGTCCTCAGGACACACACATATCACATCCCATTACTACGACATGGATTGTCCTGAGTCTGTCTAGACATTAGAAAGCAAGGTGTAATGCAATAACGTCAAAGCACTGGTTTATGGACACCTAACCAACTGGACAGCCCATTCTTTCCATCCATTATAATAAGACTAGATTTTGGAGCAGTTTAAGCTGTCACGTAGTTTGTGATTTTCAACCCCTTTCCTTTGGCATAGATTGTTTTCCTGACACAACCCTTTCCAGGCTTGGGACTGGCACTAAGGACGCACTGGTTGGTGCAACCACTGGGTATTTTACCTGATCTACATGTCCTTGACGGAAACCCATGCAGACATGCAGGGCTACCACACAGATTTAATACTTGTGTCATTTTTAGGGCATACCTAACAACCTGGGCGGCATGGTGGTGTAGTGGTTAGCGCTGTCGCCTCACAGCAAGAAGGTCCGGGTTCGAGCCCCGTGGCCGGCGAGGGCCTTTCTGTGCGGAGTTTGCATGTTCTCTCTGGGTGCTCTGGTTTCCCCCAAAGACATGCAGGTTAGGTTAACTGGTGACTCTAAATTGACTGTGAATGGTTGTCTATATGTCAGCCCTGTGATGACCTGGAGACTTGTCCAGGGTGTACCCCGCCTTTTACCCGTAGTCAGCTGGGATAGGCTCCAGCTTGCCTGCGACCCTGTAGAACAGGATTAAGCGGCTAGAGATGATGAGATGAGACCTAACAACCTGTGTTTTCTCTCTCCCCCCCCAATCTGTCCCTCTGAGTTACATGTTGGTCCTGGGATTGAGATGCTGGCCTCTTCTGCCCCTCGGACCTGCTTGATCCATCCTGGTGCATCGGAGTTTTATCGCATCGCTCCTGTGAAGGACGGCCCCATGAGGACAGTTGAGGGTTACACCTGGAGGACGCTCTGGACTCTTACAGTAATGTTTTTATGTCTGAGGACTACAGTTGACTTGCTAACTTTAGGACTGCAGTTGTCATGAACAGTTTTGCACTCAAGTTTCCATCAGTGAAGAGTTTATAACATCAACGAAACTGTCTTCATGTTAAAACTGTTAATGTTATAGTCATGCTGTCTGTTGTTGCCCAAATGAGGATGGGTTCGCTTTTGAGTCTGGTTCCTCTCGAGGTTTCTTCCTCATGTCGTCTGAGGGAGTTTTTCCTTGCCACCGTCGCCACAGGCTTGCTCATTGGGGATAGATTAGGGACAAAATTAGCTCATGTTTTAAGTCGTTCAAATTCTGTAAAGCTGCTTTGCGACAATGTTTATTGTTAAAAGCGCTATACAAATAAACTTGACCATGCAAACTCCACACAGAAGGGCCTCGTTGGCTGTGGGGTTCAAACCCAGAACCTTTGCTTGAGACGACGGCGCTAACCAATACACCACTGTACCACCCATCATATTCATGTTAGGTGAGGAGGCCTAGGGTGTAGTCATACACCTTTTTGACCAACAGGGAATGGGTTCTGTTGCACCAAATTTTTAACCGTTCAAAGCATTTTGACCAAAAATAAATTGGTTCAGAACCTGAAAAGTTGGTTCCCAGCTGGAACCATAATACAAATCAAAGTCCTTCCCACGCCATGTAGCGCCGATCTCCGTTTCCGTAGCCCTTGGCCTTTTGCCTATTACATAGCTAGGGTTACAGTGGGGGGCTAGTCCTCTGGTGATCGCGAGAGTTTGACTCCCCACTCGTATCTGTATTGCAGCATGCCTAGATGGCAGTAGGTACCATTTTTATAATGGTCTTTGGTAACCATAATACAGGGTTAGTCAAAATTATGTTAACACTAATGGATTATTTTTCTCCTGAATGTGTGGTGCGCCGTGACCGCTGCTGGCGTAATTGGGCCCTACTTTTTTGACACCCCAAGAGTGATGTCAGACGTCTACCTACAGATGGTACAGCAGTATGCCATTGATGAACTTCTAATACAGATCCGATTGGTTTCTACCATTTAAGTGTTAACATAATTTTGACTAACCCTGTATAGCTGGTTGTTCCAGCATGAACCATGACAACATCAGTGGGCTTGTCATTAGTTTGGAGAGCACAGCAATGGAGAACACAACAGAAAAGGATACATCTTCAGAAAAAAACTGGACCAAAAACAAATATCTGCAATAACAGAACAAAAGCTCACAGGTAATCAATGCACACCACCATCTTGTAATGCTCTCTGTTCACGACACATCCTTGATTACAATGGTTCTGCTCGAAACTGGTGAAAACACAGGCTGGTTCACTACCTGGCACCAAGGTTCAAGGAATCTGGGTCAAGAACCCATTCCCTGTTGGTCAAAAAGGAGTATTAGTGTTCCAGTTCATCCCAAAGGTGTTCAGTGGGGTTGAGGCCAGGGCTCTATACAGGATACTTGAGCTCTTCCACTCTAACCTTGGCAAACCATGTCTTCATGGACCTCGCTTTGTGTATAGGTGCATTGTCATACTGAAACAGGTTTGGGCCCTTTAAGGGCCATCCACATATAAAGTGATTTGCTCGTTGCCCATTGCTTTGTAGCTGAAATTTGGTCACTAGTAGACGTTCCAGGCTATGGTTGCCTAGTATGGTATCCCTCTTGTACAACACTGTATATTTATTTACAACTTAGTGTTGGTGTCATCTACCAGTCAACAGTATCCATCACTCCCATTGGTAGTTGCCTCTGAGGTGAGATTAGTTTAACTCCATATCCGCCCATTTTGCATCACCAACGGTCACCTTTCATTGTTACATATTACTGAATTTCACTGACATTCCATGGTCTATAATCACTGCATTGCTGCTAGTTTCATCCTGTGTGTACACCACTTTAGTTCTCATCTCATCTCATTATCTCTAGCCGCTTTATCCTGTTCTACAGGGTCGCAGGCAAGCTGGAGCCTATCCCAGCTGACTACGGGCGAAAGGCGGGGTACACCCTGGACAAGTCGCCAGGTCATCACAGGGCCGACACATAGACACAGACAACCATTCACACTCACATTCACACCTATGGTCAATTTAGAGTCACCAGTTAACCTAACCTGCATGTCTTTGGACCGTGGGGGAAACCGGAGCACCCGGAGGAAACCCACGCGGACACGGGGAGAACATGCAAACTCCACACAGAAAGGCCCTCGCCGGCCACGGGGCTCGAACCCAGGACCTTCTTGCTGTAAGGCAACAGTGCTAACAACTACACCACCGTGCCACCCCACTTTAGTTCTACTGAAGGGAAATCACAAAGCTACAGCTTACAAAAACATTCTATACAATTGTGTGCTTCGAACTTTGTGGCAACGGTCGAGGGAAGAACCATATATGGGTGTAATGGTCACTTGTCTTCAAATTTTTAGCTATATAGTGTGCATAATCAAATCCTACAAGACTGCATATAGGGGAAAGGGGGGCACTAGGCCCTGTGGGGTAGTTGGCTTTACTACATTGAAAATGCATGGAATTTATCACCAGCATATCAAATATTATTGCAGATTACTCAGGAGCCAATCAGAATGTGTGACAACTGTACCCAGTAAAATGAAACAGAAACCAAAATTTGGACTCTTCTGCTAGGGGATTATTAGCCACACTTGTGAGGAAGTGTCTCTACTGTTTAAAAAAAAGTTGACTCGGTGGAAAACAGTTGCACTTTTATTGTGTGTTTACTCTATTAAACTGTTAATAAAGTTACACTCTTTATACATACACACATACAGTGGTGCTTGAAAATTTGTGAACCCTTTAGAATTTTCTATATTTCTGCATAAATATGACCTAAAACATCATCAGATTTTCACACAAGTCCTAACAGTAGATAAAGAGAACCCAGTTAAACAAATAAGACAAAAATATTATACTTGGTAATTTATTTATTGAAAAAAATGATCCAATATTACATATCTGTGAGTGGCAAAAGTATGTGAACCTTTGCTTTCAGTATCTGGTGTGACCCCCTTGTGCAGCGATAACTGCAAATAAACGTTTCCGGTAACTGTTGATCAGTCCTGCACACCGGCTTGGAGGAATTTTAGCCCGTTCCTCCGTACAGAACGGTTTCAACTCTGGGATGTTGGTGGGTTTCCTTACATGAACTGCTCGCTTCAGGTCCTTCCACAACATTTCCATTGGATTAAGGTCAGGACTTTGACTTGGCCATTCCAAAACATTAACTTTATTCTTCTTTCACCATTCTTTGGTAGAACGACTTGTGTGCTTAGGGTCGTTGTCTTGCTGCATGACCCACCTTCTCTTGAGATTCAGTTCATGGACAGATGTCCTGACATTTTCCTTTAGAATTCACTGGTATAATTCAGAATTCATTGTTCCATCAATGATGGGAAGCCATCCTGGCCCAGATGCAGCAAAACAGGCCCAAACCATGATACTACCACCACCATGTTTCACAGATGGGATAAGGGTCTTATGCTAGAATGCAGTGTTTTCCTTTCTCCAAACATAACGCTTCTCATTTAAACCAAAAAGTTCTATTTTGGTCTCATCTGTCCACAAAACTTTTTTCCAATAGCCTTCTGGCTTATCCACATGATCTTTAACAAACTGCAGACAAGCAGCAATGTTCTTTTTGGAGAGCAGTGGCTTTCTTCTTGCAACCCTGCCATGCACACCATTGTTGTTCAGTGTTCTCCTGATGGTGGACTCATGAACATTAACATTAGCCAATGTGAGAGAGGCCTTCGGTTGCTTAGAAGTTACCCTGGGGTCCTTTGTGACCTCACTGACTATTACACGTCTTGCTCTTGGAGTGATCTTTGTTGGTCGACCACTCCTGGGGAGGGTAACAATGGTCTTGAATTTCCTCCATTTGTACACAATCTGTCTGACTGTGGATTGGTGGAGCCCAAACTCTTTAGAGATGGTTTTGTAACCGTTTCCAGCCTGATGAGCATCAACAACACTTTTTCTGAGGTCCGCAGAAATCTCCTTTGTTCGTGCCATGGTACACTTCCACAAACGTGTTGTGAAGATCAGACTTTGATAGATCCCTGTTCTTTAAATAAAATAGGGTGCCCACTCACACCTGATTGTCATCCCATTGATTGAAAACACCTGACTCTAATTTCACCTTCAAATTAACTGCTAATCCTAGAGGTTCACATACTTTTGCCACTCACAGATATGTAATTTGGATCCTTTTCCTCAATAAATAAATGACCAAGTATAATATTTTTGTCTCATTTGTTTAACTGGGTTCTCTTTATCTACTGTTAGGACTTGTGTGAAAATCTGATGATGTTTTAGGTCATATTTATGCAGAAATATAGAAAATTCTAAAGGATTCACAAACTTTCAAGCACCACTGTACATACATAAAACAAAAACCTCATGCGCCATAATTTACTTACCATGCAGCTCCCTGCAACTTTAAATGTATGTGTAACCGTTACCTAAACCTTTTAATAATACTAATGAAAAATACTACTTGGCATATTTTATCTGCATGGCAGCACAGCTTGTTCTTTCACTCTGTCCATATGGGTTTCCTCTGGGTTCGCTGGTTTTACTCTAATCTTGCAAAAATATGCTGGCCAAAACGTGAATTGGTGACTCTGGGGAAAAAAAAAAAAAAAAAAAAAATAATAATAATACCGCCCTATATGTAAATGAGCGTGCAAAATTTGTATGTGTAGGACACCCTGGGATGTGCAGCTGTACCATCCAGGTTGTATTCACACCAGATGCCCAATACTCCTAGACTAAGCTTCAGAGAAACTGCAATTCTGACCAGAATAAAGCAGTTCCTAAAGCATGAATGAAAAACTTATTTGGTGTCAAACTTGCTGTGTCCGGGCGTGTCGCTAAAAGTAACAGAGAATCATCCTTCTTGTTTCTTAGGTTCTGTTTGAGCCTAAATAAATCCACAGAATGCTCTTTACGTAGCAATAAAGATCACAACACTAAAAGGTTTTGACATTTATTGTTTCATTGACAAAAATAATTAAGACTAATGTTCATGACCGACAATATGGTATTCATTCGGAACCATAAGCCATATCATAAATGTTACCATCATCTTGTTTAAGTGCAAGAGACTGGCTGAGGAGTATTACCTGGGCAAGAGTGCCAATTTAAAATACAAAAGTCTCTGGGTTGCTGGACAGTGTTGATATGTCTTATCGTTAAAAATACTGCAACAGGTTCTGCCCTGAACTGCAGTCCCAGTTAATGATGTGCAATCAATCAGTTAGCCTCGTTCTTTGATGCTTCATCGAAGTTCTCTACCAGATCTGGAGAGAGGAGAGAAAACATGTCAGGTGCATGGGCATTCACGAAATAGTCATTTCGCATTCATGCAAAACTGAAAGTTGAAATCTCCTACCTGGGACATCATCATCCTCTTCATCAATGTCTTCTGCTTTGGGGGCTTTGTTGTCAAGAACTTTAAACAAAGAAAAAAAAAAAAAAGTTCTAATGAATACAAAAAAAAAAAAAAAAATTAAAAACATCTTTCTACTGTGCATCGTTCTCACCCACCTTGTCTGGGGAACTGCTCAGCGAGTTTGCGCAGACTCGTGAGACTGTCTGCACCGAGTTGGCTGAGGATGCCAGGAAGCATCTCCGTCAGCTGCTTGGTCTCTGCGTGGCCTGTGATGGCAAATGTGTTTGCAGACAGAGACGCCTGCACTTTGGGGTTATTGAAATGGATCACTGTACCATCATCCTTTATCATGTTCACCTGCAACCACATGCATTCAAGTGAGACCCAAGTCCATTAGCCTGAGCAGTACGGCTGCTCTGATTTTAATTGTATGGTTATGACTTTAGACAGCCAAATAAAGCAACAACGCACTACCTCCTCAATACCAGCAATGTTATTCACAGCAAGTTTCTTTAACGAGCTCTGAAGTTTTTTGTCGTCTGCTGTTGCCGTTCTGTGGACAACCTTCTTCTTCCTACGTGCTGTTCCCTGACAAGCGAGAACAATATTAAAAAAAAAAAAAAAAAAAAAAAAAAAAAAGTTATGTGGTGTCTAACACTACGTTCACACTGCAGGCTGAAGTGACTCAAATCCGATTTTTTCGCCCATATGTGACCTGTATCCGATCTTTTATTGATAATATGAACGACACGAGGGCGGCACGGTGGTGTAGTGGTTAGCGCTGTCGCCTCACAGCAAGAAGGTCCTGGGTTCGAGCCCCGGGGCCAGCGAGGGCCTTTCTGTGTGGAGTTTGCATGTTCTCCCCGTGTCCGCGTGGGTTTCCTCCGGGTGCTCCGGTTTCCCCCACAGTCCAAAGACATGCAGGTTAGGTTAACTGGTGACTCTAAATTGAGCGTAGGTGTGAATGTGAGTGTGAATGGTTGTCTGTGTCTATGTGTCAGCCCTGTGATGACCTGGCGACTTGTCCAGGGTGTACCCCGCCTTTCACCCGTAGTCAGCTGGGATAGGCTCCAGCTTACCTGCAACCCTGTAGAAGGATAAAGCGGCTAGAGATAATGAGATGAGATGAGCGACACGGATGCGATTTTTTTCAAATCCGACCCAGGCCGTTTGGATATGTGGTCCTAATTCCGATTCGTATCCGCTCTTTTCATATGCGACTTCAGTCTGAACCGCCAGGTCGCATTCATCCGACTTACACGTCATCAACAAGCCACAAACGTCACTATTCTGCGCTGAAGTAGGCGGCGGGTCTCTCAAAAAAAGTTACAACAACATGGCTTTGATGTTCCTTTGAACGGAGGTTGCAGTCACTACCCCGTCGAACGCCTGAGCCAAAACCCTTGCCCTCTTCTTTCTCAACCTCCTCCTTAACATCAGGCTGTTGTGCATGTTCTGGTTCCGTCGCAACAACAACTGCATCATCGCCAGGTACTCCATGCTGGCTACTGTCGTACACAGGAAACTTTAGGTTACTTCCGTAAACACTGGCCATGCTCACTGCGTGTGACGTCGTCGTATCCTGCAATGCGCATGCGGAACACTTTTAGGTCGCTTTTCGTTCATACTGAGGATCACATACAAGTTGCATATATTTGTTAATGTGAACGACCTCACAAAAAAGTTGGATTTCACAAAAAAATCGGAATTGAGCATTAAGCCTTGCAGTGTGAATGTAGTGTAATAATTAGTCAAAGAAGTACTACATGGCATGAAGTGGCTGCCAGAATTAAGGCACAAAACTTAACACAAAGGTTGATTTTACCTTGCCCCCTATTCGGACTTGGGCTTGAAGTTTAGCCAGTTTTTCTTGATTCATTGCGTCTTCTGGGAAAATAAACAACATTCTGCTGTTGAGCTTCAGATCAGTCACAGACAGTTATTTCTAATATATCATTTTAGCCTGCTATCCTAGTGAGGAAAAACAAAAAGTAATCTAGCCACAACTTTTTGCATAACATAAATTCTATTAATTTTTTTTTAGACACAACAGTTAATTCTGGTGCACTAATTTGATTGGTCAGTGCGCTGATATTTAGTGTAACTGTACTGGGACATTTCACTGTGTGCATCATCTTGTTGAATGCTTGTCTGTGCTCACTAAGTAAATTTGTTAAGCTTTAAAGTGCCATTCCACCATTGGATGTATTCTTTGGCATAAAACACAATATATTTTATGACAACATGACTAGACAGAGAAATCTTTTAGCTTCAAAATGATATATCAAACATAATTTGACAACGACAAGTATATTAATTTTGCGACCAAAGTCACCTACCCTTTTAATTTCCGCGCGGTAGTGAAACATGATGTCATCGGCAGGTTCCCCTTCTTGTGTACCACGTGTCGGTCTATTTTTAGACCAGGAAACCCCCAAAGTGAGAGAGTCATTTCTCCTCGTATATGGGGGCCAAAAAAATTGCGAAAAATTTTGAGTTAATCTTTCAGTTAGCTAGATTTATTGGTATTAGCTAGATTTATTGGTATTATTTTTATCGCGTTCTATCCGCCATTGCTGATATGTGCCACGTCACGTGGTACACAAGAAGGGGAACCTGCCGATGACATCACGCACGGAAATTAAAAGGGTAGGTGACTTTGGTCGCGAAATTAATATACTTGTCGTTGTCAAAAAATTATGTTTGATATATCATTTTGAAGCTAAAAGATTTCTCTGTCTAGTGATACCATTTATATATGTTGTCAAAATATATTGTATTTTATGCCAAAGAATACATCCAATGGTGGAATGGCACTTTAAGTTTGTTACACTAAACTATTCTACACTTACCAAAGCTTGTCAGTCGGTCTGTGCGTTGGCATGGCAACACGCAATGCTATATGGAGCTGTGGCTTCTTTGGGAACTGTCTTCACTGACTGAGCAAACACTAACAAAACATTAGGCCATATTGTGCCTGAAATATGAATTTCTTATTAACAGAACCGTAGTATAATAATCAAACTATGCACCGAGAGGCTCCAGTTGAAATTATGGATTCTCTGAGGTGACTGGCATAGTACTATTTTGTGAGGAGCTCAGCCCTGAAGAAAATAATATTATGCCAGTCACTGAAGAGAATTCATAATTACTGGAGCCTCTCAGTGCATTGTATATTAGATCTATATCCCTCATCAAAAAATTCCAAACTTAAAAAACAAAAAGTTAACTTTCATATATGAAATTGAATCTCAGCATAAACTCACTGGAGGCAGCTATGCTTGTTGTTTACATCAGTGCAACCTTCGCATGTGCAACGTGCCCCGCTATTGCTATTTTTAACCTTATTTATCTGCCATGCTATCGCCTGCCTCACGAGACATCATCATGATTCGTAGCTCATACACTACCGTTCAAAAGGTTTGGGGTCACTTTGAAATGTCCTTATTTTTGAAAGAAAAGCACTGTTCTTTTCAATGAAGATCACTTTAAACTAATCAGAAATCCACTCTATACATTGCTAATGTGCTAAATGACTATTCTAGCTGCAAATGTGTGGTTTTTGGTGCAATATCTCCATAGGTGTATAGAGGCCCATTTCCAGCAACTCTCACTCCAGTGTTCTAATGGTACAATGTGTTTGCTCATTGCCTCAGAAGGCTAATGGTGATGATACACGGGGCAACTTTTTTGGACAATGTTGCCGAGCAATGTTGCTGGCAACGGGCAACTAGGTGAGACACAGGGCAACTTTTCAGGGTAACTAACAATGGGCAACAACAGTTAGCAACAGCAGTTTACAGTTAGCTAAAAAAAAAGTCTTAATTTTTGCTGTGACCATTTAATCAAGCTGTCTGTTGTTTTTTAGAGCTTTGGTGAGGTAAATTCCTCCATATAGAATATTAAAATAACTTACCAGCGTAAAAACAGATGAGGAGTCTCTCCATCTCTTCACTCCACTGACACTGAGCGGCCGCCATATTTGTTTGAAATTTCTGATCCGAACCTCACCGGAGGTCACATGACTCGATACTCACGTTCTGATTGGCTTCTCAAAAAGTTGCCAGAGATTATCAAAACCATTCAGAAAGAAACAATGTTGCCCAATCTCAATAGAAAAGAGTCAAAACGCAATTGCCCAGCAACATTGCTCGGCGACATTGCCCAAAAAGTTGCCCCGTGTATCATCACCATAATGGATGATTAGAAAACCCTTGTACAATCATGTTAGCACAGCTGAAAACAGTTGAGCTCTTTAGAGAAGCTATAAAACTGACCTTCCTTTCAGCAGATTGAGTTTCTGGAGCATCACATTTGTGGGGTCGATTAAATGCTCAAAATGGCCAGAAAAATGTCTCGACTATATTTTCTATTCATTTTACAACTTATGGTGGGAAATAAAAAAGTGTGGCTTTTCATGGAGAACACAAAATTGTCTGGGTGACCCCAAACTTTTGAACGGTAGTGTATATACGGTATATAAATTTGATTGGGTTATCATTAGTAGTAATGATTTGACTGCAGTGAATGAACCATATTTTTCTGCTGAACTCATGTCACATGACTGGCGGCCATTTTGAAATTGGCAGATCCAAGCACATACTTTAAACCCAAAACTAAACGGACACAAAGAAGCACTCAAACTGCTGTCAAAAGTCCTCACCAGGCAAGTTAAACTGTGTTTTATATCAAATGGACCTTATTCTTTACATTGCCATGAAAAAATTGATTCCACTGAGTAATCATCACAGCTTTGGGGCCTTTTAGATCTAACAAGTAGCTTTGTTCACTGATTGATGATACGACTAAGAAAGAGAAAATTACCACATTTTATCGCTCTCTATAGATCAAATCATTTAGAAATTTGGAAAGTGTTGCGTCAGTTACCAAGAATGATGCGTCAGTTACTGTATATTCCATGATCTCTGTCAGTTCTAAACATTTTTCATAGCTTATTTCTTTCATTGTATACTATGGCATGTTAAAAGCAAAGCTGGAAGAGACGTTAATAAAACTGCAACAAGTTTCACAGAAATTGGCGTTTGTACTTGTGTTCACAGTTGTCGAATTCTCCAAGTTGTGTCAGTTACCAGTGTTATCTGCATGCCACTAAATAAATTATTCATATCTGAGAAAACCTCTGTTGTCCAAGATGGCCTTTGGGCCTTAAGTCATCCTACATTTGTTTGAGTTTGCTCTTTCTATAACAGCCACGCAGTTTAATTTTAAACCCTCTGAATGTTGCGTCAGTTACCCGTGGAATTGCCCTATTTTTGGTATCTGAAAGAGAGAACAAGCATTACATAAAAACAATTACTGACTCACAGAATCAGAAAGCCGTTAAAACTATTGATGTGTGGTATTAACGACTTCTATTTTTCTCTGTCTTTATTGTATAAATAAATAAAAAGACTTGAGTTGACTATATAACTTGAAATTATGACATCAGGTCATGGGTATATCCAGGCAGGGTATCTGCACATTTTTCAAGTACAAATTTAAAGACTTAAAACCTTTTCAAGACCTCTAAATGGAAAAATTAAGACTGTACCATGGCAAAGAAAATGATAAATACGACAACTTAAAACTGTTTTCTGCAATAGTTTTTTTTTTACTAACTAAGAAGAATGCACACAATTGGTGAACAACAGGGTGCATCAGTGGCAACTGTTAGACATGCAAACAGCTGAAGCAAAGTCGTGTGTTCTGGGCCTGTAGAACTACTGTAGCAGCAAGGAGAAGACTGGGGTTTACTGGAGAAAACACCATGAATCATTTCAAAAACGAAAACAATAAACAGCAAGTAGAACCAGCTGAACGACCTTAGCCGGCATCATTTCAATCCCCAAAGATTATCTTTGATGATGTGTGATTTTGTGTCCGACAGCAAAATCAGTGTGAGTGGTGTACAGTATACAGCTGGCTGAGGAAGTTCTCGAGTATCTTCTGCGTTATAGCAGGTAACAGCATAAACCTGTTTATGCAGTCATACCATCATCAGAGCGTTACATTAAACACAGAAAAACAACTGTCACCTTTCATAACCATTATCAATATTAATCAATGTGTTGTAATAACTAAACTAATTATCATCAGTGCAATTGTTATATCAATGTTCATTATTCAAAAATAATCATTAATTATCATCTATAATCCATAAATAATTGTATCACTAATAAACTACTTTAATAATAATTTAAAAAATTAACTCAATTTTATAACATTTTAATAATCACTACTTATTAGCTATATTATCAATAATAGAGTAGCAATTATTATAATTCAGTATTATTACTACTTAATTAATAAGCAATGATTACCAAAATGTAATTTAATAATAAGTAGTAATTATCATCAACTACTAAATTATACTAATAAATTAGTGATTATTAAAATGCTATAAAATTGAATTATAAGATTAGTTAAAATTATTATTAAAAAAGTAGTAATTATTATTAGTAGTAGTAGTGATACAAACAATTATTCATGGATTATAGATAATTTGTTTTTAATACTGAACACTGATAAAATATTAACAAGTATTACTAGTATTATTATTATTATTAGTAGTAGTAGTAGTAGTTATTTTATATCAATGTTCACTATTTTAAAAAATTATCTATAATCCATGAGTGTTTGTTTGTATTCTACCAATTACTAAGTTTTAGTTATTTGTAATAAATTTTTAATAACTTAATTTTATAACATTTAATAATCCCTAGTATTTATTAATCACTAATTCATAAGTAGTGATTATGAATCAATAATTACTATTACTACTAATTATTATTAGTGGTTGTTAATATTATATTAAAAACACTGTTGTAGATGATCAGTAATAAAACTAAACTTTGTACAAATTATTTATATTGTACTATATTTAGAATTATTGTATTTTCTGGAGTTCTTTTTAATTGAGTTTTGAAATAAAGGTTGTTTATATATTTATATTAAACTTAGTACAATAAACAATGTTAATTATGTAAAAAATGATGCTAATAACTATTATTAGTAGTATTTCCTATAAGTCCCATTTTCCACCTGACTCTTGTGCGCATGCACGAACCCCCCTGTGTTTCACTCCGGAGTGCTTGACCTCTAACACGCGCGCGCCTCGTGTCCGTGAAAAGCCAGTTTCCCAGTGGGCGTGTCCCCAGTGCTGCGTTACCGTCTTTAAACACATTTGTGCGATCCAGCGCTTTTTATCGCAAACGATTATTCTCCTTATTTTGGGGGTATTTGTCATCCCCCAACCACTTGTCGTTAAACACACATCTTCCCATAATTATCAACGCTTTCTAGCGCCCACGTAGCTACCTGCGCATCTCTCACTCTTCACAACCACCGCACCGCCTCCAGTAGCCTCCTAACGTTAGCTCTTGATCTACGGAACGCACAGAACCAATGCTGCCCCCAAAAGGTGCGCTGGTCACTTTTAAAGTTACGGTTAAAAAAAATACCCCAAACCGGATGGAGACATTTCACTCGTTTGGTCCAATATTAAATTTAATACCTCCCTTTTGAAAATTCCAGTCATTCCAAAAAATTTAAGACGTTTTTAGGCCTTGAAAACCGAAAGTTGTATTTAAGACTTTTTAAGGACCCGCGGGAACCCTGCCAGGATGTACCATGACTGACTCTCACCATATCCTTTTTTTTTTTGACATCATGAGATACGTTGCTTAAAGGGCACATCTTGGGTATATTCAGGAGTAAGATCAATGTCATTCTCTTATTTAATATTAAATTTTGGTCAAACATGTCATATTTTGTGCAATTTTTTTACCTTGCGCAATAGCAGAAAAATTCAGTCGAAATCAAACCATTTGAGGCGAATTGCTCCGCCTCTGAAAAAACTTAGCATTTGGATTTCCCGGGAAACATTGATTTTCGTGACGTCGCGTGCGGGACGCCTCCTTCTGAATCCTACGTCAGCGCTGGTTTGTTTATGAGAAAACGACCTGGTGGTTTTCTGCAAATTTCTTCAACGTTATCGCGTAATTATTAAAATGGTTAACAGATGTATCGTAGGAGGGTGGAGCAACACCAATCTTGATGGAATTAGTACTCATCGTTTTCTAAAAGACCGGACAATGAGAGAGAAATGGGAGCGCTTCGTGCGAGGCACCCGGAAAAACTGGCAACATGCAGCATCATACACAGGGCTCTCGGCCTGCTGGAGGATCCGCACGTGACGTCACGAATCTGGATCAATCTGGCTCCAGACTCCGTTGGGATTTTTCCAGACGCATTTTGTCATTTTAATTTTTTTCTGCTGTAGACAGATGGCCTTGTGCAAAATTACCCTTCTGGATGAGTGTGTAAACGGACATACTTTCATATTAAAAAAAAAAACAAAAAAAACCACACTAAATTGGTCTAGGATATGCACTTTAAATCAATCAATCAATGGTGAAACTATTTTGTCACGTGAGCCAGCCTTGGCCAATCCCTGCACGGGAATGTTTTTGATGAGGGATATAAAAGCCAATATTTAGTATTGCCCGGTGATGCGGCTTAAACATCCTGCACTATTATACGTGGCAAACTTTCCTGTCCAACAACTTACTCATTACTGACATCCTAAACTAACAATATAAATGATAAAACTAAAATAATTTTTTTAAAAATGTAAAAGAGTACACCAGTTTTCATTAAATAAAGTTGTTAATATTTGCTATATTAAAAATCCTTCCACAACGCAATATAGTCCGTTAGCGGAAGGCTTTTGTTGCTAAGCAACATAACGGGCAAAGATTTGACGATTAGGAATAGTTTTTTTTTTTGTCGCCGGCTAAAATCAATGTTTAATAATTAACAATTAGTCAATAAATCATTAATAATATTCGCAAAAAAACCCACTTCCGTTTCCATTTTTAACACGAATAACTCTTTATTGGTTTAAAACCTGGCGCATTAATACACAAATCAGCCGCGGTGATGCGGTCACAGGTGCGCGTGCACGGTGGATTTTACAACGGTATCGAACGCGGCTCAGCCAATCAGATTTGAGCACCGAAAACACGGTGAAGAAAGTTGTGTAATAATGCAAACCAGCGCCGCTAGCAAGGAAGCTAACGCGCCCCGAATCAATCAAAGGAAATGGGCGGTGGGGTTTAATGGAGCTTAGCCGCCTGTCCAATGTGGGCTTGATTAAGGGTGTTATATCAGTAGGTGTCTTTTTATTAAAAATAAAAAGCTTCGTAATGAATCCGAGGCAGTGAGCAAACAGCGTTCAGAGGATAACTCATGCTAGGACGCTATCAGTCAACTCGCTAAAGGCTAACCGCATCCGAGAGAAAAACATTCCGCAGTATCAACACTTCCAGAAACTTCATGGAGCCGAGAAAAAGATTAGACATCTCGTATTAAGCTTCGTATTTAATAGTGACTATCCTAATGATGGAAGTTTCAGGTTAAAAAATATATACAAACCTTTTTTTCCTACAGCTGGTCAGAAAAACATGCGACAAAAGAAGAAGGCGGAAATGACGACACTATTGCGTCACTTTTATTTTACGTGCTCGTGTATACACTGGAGTTACACCGCTGCTGCCTCTGCTGGCGAGGAGAAGTGTTTCCTCAGGAGGGGGACACACACACACAACTCTTTCTCTCTCACACACAAATTAGAGTCTGTTATCAATAGGGTGGCCAGACGTCCGGTGTTCTGTAAAGTTATCCTACCTCTTGGATTTGTCCTACCAAGCCTACTGCGCATGCGCGAAATCCAGGAGGGTAGGAAAATTCAACAGACTCGTCTGCCGAGCCGTGCTGCTTGTCAGGAAAGTCCTACCTCAAGCTTTTAATATTACATTCAAATTGTTTGATTTACTCAACCAAATAAAAATACAGTATTTATAAACAAACGAAACGATGCCCCGTCATAACTTTGACTGCACAGTGCCCACTGCGTGACAGAATTAGCAAGTTCTCATACAGACCGTTTTATTATTCAAAACAAGTCATTACAAATTATTTGACTCGGCCAAAGACTCGACCAATACGCACAAAACATAAAAATCGGCAAATGCGTGCGATTTTCTATCAGCCCAGCTGATCGGTAGGACAAAACTCGGTCCAAATTCCAAGATATGACGTCATGTGTTCTGCGCATGCGCAGTAGGCTTGGTAGGACAAACCCAAGAGGTAGGATAACTTTACAGAACAAGCCGGGCGCACATTTGTCCTCCTTTTAGAGACGATGAGCGGAATTATATAATATCGACTTGCCAGACTGGAAGAGCAGCGTTCTAGAATAACGTTTTGTAGGGAAACTGCAGATCTGTGCTGCACACTAGTAATCTACAGTAAAGAGTCTATGGCTCGATGTTTTTGGGCATGCAGTGCGAACTCCGCACCGCGCGGCGTTGCGCTCTATCCTTTGATCTTCCTGGCGCGTGCCTAGAGGTTGATATTTCAGTTTTTTTGTACAGTAAAATTCCTCCATGAACATGTCAAAGGCACAGGCTGCTGCAAAGAGTCTGACTGTTCTCTCTCTCTCTCTCACTTACACACAAAGACACCTACGAATTCTGAAGACACTGAAAGACTGAAGCATGATATACTGTTTTAAAGCGTTTTATAATGTTGCTGGTTATGTTGCCTATTTGTTCTTTGAGAATCTACAAATGTTGTGCTTGTTGGTACTCAGCACCTTAAGTTTAATTTCAGTGGTTTGTTAACACCACAATGTTTTTAATAAATACAAATATGGTGTTCTAGCCAATTAAGAGCTCATCTCATTATCTCTAGCCGCTTTATCCTTCTACAGGGTCGCAGGCAAGCTGGAGCCTATCCCAGCTGACTACGGGTGAAAGGCGGGGTACACCCTGGACAAGTCACCAGGTCATCACAGGGCTGACACATAGACACAGACAATCATTCACACTCACATTCACACCTACGCTCAATTTAGAGTCACCAGTTAACCTAACCTGCATGTCTTTGGACTGTGGGGGAAACCGGAGCACCCGGAGGAAACCCACGCGGACACGGGGAGAACATGCAAACTCCACACAGAAAGGCCCTCGCCGGCCACGGGGCTCGAACCCAGGACCTTCTTGCTGTGAGGCGACAGTGCTAACCACTACACCACCGTGCCACCCCAATTAAGAGCTAATACATGAATTATAATAAATACTATGAATGTTTTAAAACGTTTTATAATGTTGCTGGTTATGTTGCCTATTTGTTCTTTGAGAATCTACAAATGTTGTGCTTTTTGGTACTCAGCACCTTAAAGTGCCATTCCACCACTGGATGTATTCTTTGGCATAAAATACAGTATATTTTGACAACATATATAAATGGTATCACTAGATAGAGAAATCTTTTAGTGGTGTAGTGGTTAGCGCTGTCGCCTCACAGCAAGAAGGTCCGGGTTCGAGCCCCATGGCCGGCAAGGGCCTTTCTGTGTGGAGTTTGCATGTTCTCCCCGTGTCCGCGTGGGTTTCCTCCGGGTGCTCCGGTTTCCCCCACAGTCCAAAGACATGCAGGTTAGGTTAACTGGTGACTCTAAATTGACCGTAGGTGTGAATGTGAGTGTGAATGGTTGTCTGTGTCTATGTGTCAGCCCTGTGATGACCTGGCGACTTGTCCAGGGTGTACCCCGCCTTTCGCCCGTAGTCAGCTGGGATAGGCTCCAGCTTGCCTGCGACCGTGTAGAAGGATAAAGCGGCTAGAGATAATGAGATGAGATGTCATCAGCAGGTTCTCCTTCTTGTGTACCACGTGACGTGGCACATATTATCAGCAATGGCGGATAGAACGCGATAAAAATAATACCAATAAATCTAGCTAACTGAAAGATTAACTCAAAATTTTTCGCAATTTTTTCGCCCCCATATACGAGGAGAAATGACTCTCTCACTTTGGGGGTTTCCTGGTCTAAAAATAGACCGACACGTGGTACACAAGAAGGGGAACCTGCCGATGACATCACGTTTCACTACCGCGCGGAAATTAAAAGGGTAGGTGACTTTGGTCGCAAAATTAATATACTTGTCGTTGTCAAAAAATTATGTTTGATATATCATTTTGAAGCTAAAAGATTTCTCTGTCTAGTCATGTTGTCATAAAATATATTGTATTTTATGCCAAAGAATACATCCAGTGATGGAATGGCACTTTAAGTTTAATTTCAGTGGTTTGTTAACTCCACAATGTTTTTAATAAATATAAATACTGTGTGTTCTAGCCAATTAAGAGCTAATACATGAATTATAATAAATACTATGAATGCTTTGACCTTACTCTTTTTTTTCCCCACAATCATAATCTTTAACCCTACAAAATTGCGATGTTGATTTCACCAAACTTGAGTGACTTGCATAAAAATAATCCATTCTCAATCTTGCCACTGTGGTTTACATAAAAATTTGAGGGCTATGAATCAGATGGGATTTGCCATTATTCACCCTAAAATTGATTAGAATGCAGGAAATTGCATCTAAGAAATACAACATTTTCTGGGGGAGGGCCCCCAGACCCCCCGTCCAAATAATGTCCTCCTTTTTGGTGTTATGGAAATGGTCACCCTAGTTATCACACAAGGCAAGTTTATTTATATAGCGCATTTCATACACAGTGGCAGTTCAATGTGCTTTACAGAGGTAAAAGCAAAACAGTAAACAATAGAAAATAAAATTACAATAAATAAATGGGGAAGAAGAGAGAAAAAAATAATAAGAATTAAACAATAGTAGAAATAAAATAATAAAATGAAGTAAAAGTTCAGTAAAAAACAGCAGAATAAAATAGAATAAAAGTTAAGTAAAGTTTAAAACATGCAGAGACTGTAAAAGTTCAGTAAAGTTTAAAACGTAAAGATGATGATATTTATCAGTTAGCAGAAAGCATCTGAAAACAGCTTGGTCTTTAATCTAGATTTGAAGCTGCCAACAGCAGGAGCATTTTTGATGTCCTCTGGCAGTTGGTTCCATAGCTGTACTGCATAGTAGCTAAAAGCTGCTTCACCACACTTTGTTTTAACAACAGGTTTTACCAGTAAATTTTGCTGCTGCGATCTGGTAGATCTGATTGGGTTAGGCCGCTGCAACATATCAGAGAGGTAATTGGGCCCTGTACCATTTAGAGATTTGTACACCAGCAGCAATGCTTTAAAGTCAATTCTGTAGCTTACTGGAAGCCAGTGAAGGGACCTTAGAATTGGAGTAATGCGCTCTGTTCTTTTTGTTCGTGTGAGAACCCTAGCCGCTGCATTTTGAACCAGCTGAAGTCATTTGATGGTCTTTTTTGGCAGACCTGTGAAAAGGCCATTGCAGTAGTCAACCCTACTAGAGATGAAGGCATGTATAAGTTTTTCCAGATCATTTTTTGACATAAGTCCTCTTAGTTTGGAAATGTTTTTTAGGTGATAAAATGCCGATTTAGTGATTGCTTTCATGTGACTGTCAAAGTTTAGCTCGCTGTCAATGAAAACACCAAGATTTTTAACCATATCACAAAGAGCATGAAACATTAAATACCCGCACAAGTGACACTATTAAAGGTCATTCCCACTCAACACCCTTTTCAGTCAGAGTGAAGTCCATTTGTTCCCCTTCATTCTATGTAATAATTCAGTGTACAGTTCCATTTGTATACATTCATAACACATGACAAAACACACAGACAAGTTCTGTTAACACTCATCAAAATCGTTCTTAGTAAAAGATATCAACTCATATCACTTCTCTTTGAGTTTTCCATTATTCAAATATTTTGCAGCTTTATATTTAAATAATGCTGGCTGGCGTTGAGTGATCTGTCAGATATATTCCATTCAGCTAGCATGATACTGAATGAGTCGAAGACAGTGGTGCTTGAAAGTTTGTGAGCGCTTTAGAATTTCTGCATAAATACAGTATGACCTAAAACAACATCAGATTTTCACACAAGTCCTAAAAGTAGATAAAGAGAACCCAGTTAAACAAATGAGACAAAAATATTATACTTGGTCATTTATTTATTGAGGAAAATGATCCAACATTGCATATCTGTGAGTGGCAAAAGTATGTGAACCTTTGCTTTCAGTATCTGGTGTGACCCCCTTGTGCAGCAATAACTGCAACTAAATATTTCCAGTAACTGTTGATCAGTCCTGCACACCGGCTTGGAGGGATTTTAGCCCGTTCCTCCGTACAGAACAGCTTCAACTCTGGGATGTTGGTGGGTTTCCTCACATGAACTGCTCGCTTCAGGTCCTTCCACAACATTTCCATTGGATTAAGGTCAGGACTTTGACTTGGCCATTCCAGAACATTCACTTTATTCTTCTTTCACCATTCTTTGGTAGAACGACTTGTGTGCTTAGGGTCGTTGTCTTGCTGCATGACCGACCTTCTCTTGAGATTCAGTTCATGGACAGATGTCCTGACATTTTCTTTTAGAATTCGCTAGTATAATTCAGAATTCATTGTTCCATCAATGATGGCAAGCCGTCCTGGCCCAGATGCAGCAAAACAGGCCCAAACCATGATACTACCACCACCATGTTTCACAGATGGGATAAGGTTCTTATGCTGGAATGCAGTGTTTTCCTTTCTCCAAATGCAACGCTTCTCATTTAAATCAAAAAGTTCTATTTTGGTTTCATCTGTCCACAAAACATTTTTCCAATAGCTGTCTGGCTTGTCCACGTGATCTTTAGAGAACTGCAGATGAGCAGCAATGTTCTTTTTGGAGAGCAGTGGCTTTCTCCTTGCAACCCTGCCATGCACACCATTGTTGTTTAGTGTTCTCCTGATGGTGGACTCATGAACATTAACATTAGCCAATGTGAGAGAGGCCTTCAGTTGCTTAGAAGTTACCCTGGGGTCCTTTGTGACCTCGCCGACTATTGCACACCTTGCTCTTGGATTGATCTTTGTTGGTCGGCCACTCATGGGGAGGGTAACAATGGTCTTGAATTTCCTCCATTTGTACACAATCTGTCTGACTGTGGATTGGTGGAGTCCAAACTCTTTAGAGATGGTTTTGTAACCTTTTCCAGCCTGATGAGCATCAACAACGCTTTTTCTGAGGTCCTCAGGAATCTCCTTTGTTCGTGCCATGATACACTTCCACAAACATGTGTTGTGAAGATCAGACTTTGATAGATCCCTGTTCTTTAAATAAAACGGGGTGCCCACTCACACCTGATTGTCATCCCATAGATTGAAAACACCTGACTCGAATTTCACCTTCAAATCAACTGCTTATCCTAGAGGTTCACATACTTTTGCCCCTCACAGATATGTAATATTGGATCATTTTCCTCAATAAATAAATGACCAAGTATAATATTTGTGTCTCATTTGTTTAACTGGGTTCTCTTGATCTACTTTTAGGACTTGTGTGAAAATCTGATGATGTTTTAGGTCATATTTATGCAGAAATATAGAAAATTCTAAAGGGTTCACAAACTTTCAAGCACCACTGTACAGTGGGGCAAAAAAGTATTTAGTCAGTCACCAATTGTGCAAGTTCTCCAACTTAAAAAGATGAGAGAGGCCTGTAATTTTCATCATAGGTATACCTCAAATATAAGAGACAAAATGAGAGAGAGAAAAAATCCAGAAAATCACATTGTCTGATTTTTAAAGAATTTATTTGCAAATTATGGTGGAAAATAAGTATTTGGTCAATAACAAAAGTTCATCTCAATACTTTGTTATATACCCTTTGTTGGCAATGACAGAGGTCAAATGTTTTCTGTAAGTCTTCACAAGGTTTTCACACACTGTTGCTGGTATTTTGGCCCATTCCTCCATGCAGATCTCCTCTAGAGCAGTGATGTTTTGGAGCTGTCGCTGGGCAACACGGACTTTCAACTCCCTCCAAAGATTTTCTATGGGGTTGAGATCTGGAGACTGGCTAGGCCACTCCAGGACCTTGAAATGCTTCTTATGAAGCCACTCCTTCGTTGCCCAGGCGGTGTGTTTGGGATCATTGTCATGCTGAAAGACCCAGCCACGTTTCATCTTCAATGCCCTTGCTGATGGAAGGAGGTTTTCACTCAAAATCTCACGATACATGGCCCCATTCATTCTTTCCTTTACACGGATCAGTCGTCCTGGTCCCTTTGCAGAAAAACAACCCCAAAGCATGATGTTTCCACCCCCATGCTTCACAGTAGGTATGGTGTTCGTTGGATGCAACTCAGCATTCTTTCTCCTCCAAACATGACAAGTTGAGTTTTTACCAAAAAGTTCTATTTTGGTTTCATCTGACCATATGACATTCTCCCAATCCTCTTCTGGATCATCCAAATGCTCTCTAGCAAACTTCAGATGGGCCTGGACATGTACTGGCTTAAGCAGGGGGACACGTCTGGCACTGCAGGATTTGAGTCCCTGGCGGTGTAGTGTGTTACTGATGGTAGCCTTTGTTACTTTGGTCCCAGCTCTCTGCAGGTCATTCCCTAGGTCCCCCCGTGTGATTCTGGGATTTTTGCTCACCGTTCTTACACTGCAAAAAATGATTTCTTGTTGATAGAAAATATCTTTAATATGGGTGAATTTATCTATTATTTCTTGTTAGAAGTTTACTAGAACTCAAATGTAAGATTATTTACCTTACTTTGAGACACTTTTACTAATTTCAAGCCTTAAATTTTCTTATTCTATTGGCAGATAAATTTGCTCATTTTAAGCATTCAATTCTAGAAAGAAGCAAAATTATCTGCCAATAGAATAAGAAAATTTAAGGCTTGAAATTAGTAAAAGTGTCTCAAAGTAAGCTAAATAATCTTACATTTGAGTTCTAGTAAACTTCTAACAAGAAATAATAGATAAATTCACCCATATTAAAGATATTTTCTCTCAACAAGAAATCATTTTTTGCAGTGTATGATCATTTTGACCCCACAGGGTGAGATCTTGTGTGGAGCCCCAGATCAAGGGAGATTATCAGTGGTCTTGTATGTCTTCCATTTTCTAATAATTGCTCCCACAGTTGATTTCTTCACACCAAGCTGCTTACCTATTGCAGATTCAGTCTTCCCAGCCTGGTGCAGGTTCTACAATTTTGTTTCTGGTGTCCTTTGACAGCTCTTTGGTCTTGGCCATAGTGGAGTTTGGAGTGTGACTGTTTGAGGTTGTGGACAGGTGTCTTTTATACTGATAACGAGTTCAAACAGGTGCCATTAATACAGGTAACGAGTGGAGGACAGAGGAGCCTCTTAAAGAAGAAGTTACAGGTCTGTGAGAGCCAGAAATCTTGCTTGTTTGTAGGTGACCAAATACTTATTTTACCGAGGAATTTACCAGTTAATTCATTAAAAATCCTACAATGTGATTTCCTGGATTCTTTCCCCCCATTCTGTCTCTCATAGTTGAAGTGTACCTATGATGAAAATTACAGGCCTCTCTCATCTTTTTAAGTGGGAGAACTTGCAAAATTGGTGGCTGACTAAATACTTTTTTGCCCCACTGTATATCTGATGTATCACAGAAAAAGGTCAGCCGCTATTATTATTATTATTATTATTATTATTATTATTATTATTATTATTATACACATTCCTTTCGGGTGTTTTGCGCATCTTTCTCTTTCAAAATTCTCTCAAAATCTTCCGTATTTAATGAAGCAAACCTGGCGGCCATGTTTGTTTACAAATTGTCACAGTCGCTCGCTTGCGCGGAAGTTTTACGTCTCCTACATGTGATGTCATGTTGTCTTGACAACCATGCAGTATCATAAACCATATTCAATGCTCATTTTCCAACAGGTAGAGTGATGTAATACACGTAGGATAAGCGATATGCTAACAAACCAAATGAATGCATGCTATCGAACCAAATGAAAGAAACCCACTAGAAGTGAAGAGAATACATCCATCAAAAAAATGTATAATAATTCATGATATGAAATCATGTGTGTTTAAAATGTCTTGCTTCTGCACTTAATTGTCTTAATCAAGTAATATTCATAGGTTTTGTTGTTGAGCCTACATATATTTGACATGCAGGGCAGACCTTCTTGGTGGTTTACTTGTTTGTTTCTTTTAACTATTGTGTTATTGTGCTACCAAAAAAAAAATCGCATGCAAATTGCATGCTTGTACAGTGTCTTACAAAAGTATTCATCTCCCTTGGTCTTTGTCCTGTTTTGTCGCATTACAAGCTGGAATTTAAATGGATATTTGGGGAGTTATCACCATTTGATTTACACAACATGCCTACCACTTTAAAGGTGAAAATTGCTTTTTATTGTGACACAAACAATAATTAAGATGAAAAAACAGAAATCTGGAGTGTGCATAGGTATTCACCCCCACCTTTTGCTGCAATTCCAGCTGCAAGTCTCTTGGGGTATGTCTCTATTAGCTTAGCACATCTAGCCACTGGGATTTTTGCCCATTCCTCAAGGCAAAACTGCTCCAACTCCTTCAAGTTAGATGGGTTGCATTGGTGTACAGCAATCTTCAAGTAATGCCACAGATTCTCACTTGGATTGAGGTCTGGGCTTTGATTAGGCCATTCCAAGACATTTAAACGTTTCCCTTTAAACCATTCCAGTGTAGCTTTAGCAGTATGTTTAGGGTCATTGTCCTGCTGGAATGTAAACCTTTGTCCCAGTCTCAAACCTCTGGCCGACTCAAACAGGTTTTCCTCCAGAATTGCTCTGTATTTAGTGCCATCCCATCTTTCCTTCAGTCCTGACCAGCTTTCCTGTCCCTGCAGATGAAAAACATCCCCACAGCATGATGCTGCCACCACCATGCTTCACTGTAGGAATGGTGTTCTCAGGGTGTTGGGTTTGCACCACACATGGCATTTCCCATGATGGCCAAAAAGTTCAATTTTAATCTCATTTGACCAGAGAATCTTCTTCCATGTGTTTGGGGAGTCTGCCACATGCTGTTGGGCAAACTCCAAATGTGTTTTCTTATTTTTTTCTTTAAGCAATGGCTTTTTTCTGGCCACTCTTCCATAAAGCCCCACTCTGTGGAGTGTACGGCTTAAAGTGGTCCTATGGACAGATACTCCCATCTCCGCTATGGATCTTTGCAGCTCCTTCCGTGTTATCTTTGGTGTCTTTGTTGCATCTCTGATTAATGCCGTCCTTGTCCGGTCTGTGAGTTTTGGTGGATGGCCTTCTCTTGTCAGGTTTGTAGTAGTGCCATATTCTTTCCATTTTGCCATAAGGGATTTAATGGTGTTCTGTGGGATATTCAAAGTTTGGGATATTTTTTTATAACCCAACCCTGATCTATACTGTACTTCACAACTTTGTCTCTGACCTGTTTGGAAGCTCCTTGGTTTTCATGTTGCTTGTTTAGTAGTGTTGCAGAGTCAGGGTCCTTCCAGAACAGGTTGAGTTATACAGACATCATGTGACAGATCATGTGACACTTTGATTGCACACAGGTGGAGCTTAATCAACTAATTATGTGACTTATGAAGTGAATTGGTTGGACCAGCTCTGATTTAGGGGTTTCATAAGAAAGGGGGTAAATACCTATGCACACTTCAGATTTCTTGTTTTTTATTAAATCTTAATTATTGTTTGTGTCACAATAAAAAAAAAAACAATGTGCACCTTTAAAGTGTTAGGCATGTTGTGTAAATCAAATGGTCCTCACCCCCAAAAAAATCCATTTTAATTCCAGTTTGTAATGCGACAAAACAGGATAAACATCAAGAGCGATGAATACTTTTGCAAGACACTGTAACTTTCCCATGGTTCTCTAATAAATGAAGAAATAATTGTAATTGTGTTTATTATATAGCCAAGTGTATATTCATACACTCCTGTTCATATATAAGCATTCAAATAATTCATCATCAAATGGTTCAACTAAAAATCTGGCTTGAGTTTCCCAAAAGCATCACAGCACAAAAATCATCATTAAATGGTAGCGCGAGCAGCACAATGAACGCTCTCTCTCTCTCTCCTAGTTAAGATGCTCTTAGCGTTAAGAGGTTTTTGGGAAACCCACCCCTGTTGTCCTTTCTCCCTACCCCATCAGTTCCCCTGTGATTTCCAAAGCCTTTTTTCCTGCAGGGTTCCAGAATTAACATTCAAGGACTTTTCTCTCTAACCAGAATATATCTATGGAAAACATATCTCCTCCACTCCAGCTCACATGTAATTCCTGCTGGTTCTGTTGAGAGTCTCTGGCAGGTATGGGCCGTCCAAACAAATGAAGTCTGGTCTGCTGCATGCAGAGCTGCTTGCCTTCACAGAACTCTCCAGAGAGCTAAACCTCCACCTAAACTCTGGTCCATGTTTTGCACATGGCTGATGGAATCTCAGCAGGCAAAGACGCTTCAAAACAGCCTTGCGCAGAAGTATGTACACCCACGGGTCAAGAATCTGGTTCCATGTGGCCAGTCGCACAGTCAGCAGCAAGTGGTTGTATGCAGCTTCACTTTTCTCTTGTGAGCTTGAGATAATGACTGTAACCTAAGAACAAATTAAATGACATGCAAAACATGAGAATATTTCATCTGCTGATGGAGGTAAAAATGTTTTGCGCAGTGTTTTATATTGATTATAAGTCAGTGTGTGTTGCAATGTGATAGCTTTTCCATAGAACTAATACACACAAAATAAATAAATAAAATTAAGTTCTTACCAGAAAAGGACCCCAACACACACATGATACCATCATGATCGCAAGGAGCTGGCATATCATCTCAGAATAGAGAGAACGTCTGCGAGAGCTGCGGTAGGCATGCTCATGATGCATTCTGGACCACAGAAGAGTGAATCCAGTCACAGTGTTACACACGAATGAGACGAGCAGAGCCAGCAATCCCAACACGGAGAAGATCATGGGGAGGAGTTTATCTAGCCAGTCACGTACCCCAACCAAACGATAAAAGCACCAGCTTCGTGAGCCCTGTACCTGGTATGGGCGCAACACTAACAATGGCAGCAGGGCCACGAACAGGGCCACGATCCAACTAAGTGCCAACAGCCAGTTTATGTGACAGGTGGTCAAAGCTGTGGTGTGAAAAAGTGGGTGAGTCACTCCAATGCAGCGCTCCACAGCCATAATGCTTCCAAGTAGCAGGGAACTCAGACCAAAAAAAGCCATACAAACACCAAAAAACCCACAAAGAACCTGCTTGGGGTCGAAGCTTTCCCAATCTTTGTTCAAGGCATACACATAAAGAGCCAGAGAGCCATTTATAAGATGTCCCAGGAAGTCATTTACCACCAGTCCACTTGCAAAGAACAAGAAAGGAGCTTTGGACTTAATACGAAGTCGCTGGTAGGCTTTGAGAAGGATGAAGAGAGCCAGACTGTTGGAGACAATCCCTACTGTCATGGATATGACAGAGGAAGTGACAGAGACATTCTGTATATTACAGCTGTGATTAGTCGTAGTGCTTGATTTCAAACATTCTGTTTGAGCAGTCCCATTGTACGACATGATTAAGCAATCAAGCCTGCAACAAAATGAAAGCAGCAGCTGAAGAACTCCAAAACAAATTGATTATTACATAATCTAAATAAGTAGACTAAGTGGGATTTTTACAATTTCATTTTCTATGCCTGGCACATAAACTGTGTTTAGAATGCTTGTAAACTTGTATACTTATGGCCACAACTTCTTAATAAATATAAAAATGATTTTAACAGCATGGTAGCTAATGATAAATTATTTTAATCACGAATTAAGACTTACCAGTATAAAGAAATGTAATCAAGGTTTGTCAGTCTTCCAGCAGTCAGATGTTCCAAGAGGCTTGACGATGCTGAGTTAGAATTTACAGTAGGAAATGAAGAATAAAACATGCACTTTCTGAATTATTCATCAGAAAAACTACACGTCAAGTGCTCTTGCATGGTAAAGTCTCCAGAGCTGTCTTTGACTCAACAGCACAGTGAAACTGGATTCCTCAAACTGTGTTCTCGTGTCTTGTCAGCATGCCCTTACAATGCTGTGTGAGGTGGGTGATGGACTGATCTAAACTCCTCACACAGAGGGTAAAATACACCTAAAGGGTTGCCAGATTGAACTGAATGAATTCAGTTTTTAGTCCTTCCCAAATCATCTGAGTCCACAGTGTTTTTCTAATTTTTTTCTTTGTTTTAAACCATATGAGGAATGTCAGATATTCATTCCAACCACGAAGAAGCCACACCTCATAGTCTACAAAAAGGGAAGCGTGAGAGATTATAAAGGTGAAATCAGGTGTGAAATTATCTCATTCTCATCTCATTATCTCTAGCCGCTTTATCCTTCTACAGGGTCGCAGGCAAGCTGGAGCCTATCCCAGCTGACTACGGGCGAAAGGCGGGGCACACCCTGGACAAGTCGCCAGGTCATCACAGGGCTGACACATAGACAACCATTCACACTCACATTCACACCTACGGTCAATTTAGAGTCACCAGTTAACCTAACCTGCATGTCTTTGGACTGTGGGGGAAACCGGAGCACCCGGAGGAAACCCACGCGGACACGGGGAGAACATGCAAACTCCGCACAGAAAGGCCCTCGCCAGCCACGGGGCTCGAACCCAGGACCTTCTTGCTGTGAGGCGACAGCGCTAACCACTATACCACTGTGCCGCCGGTGTGAAATTATTTGTAATGAAAACCTGTAACCACATCAACTCTTCTGGCAAAGCTGATGTTTGCTTCTTGTTCAGCTACCTCTTACTCTGACTTTCTGTTCCGCCTTGAAAGATCCAGGACTTATGATCTCGCACCTGTAGATAGCACCACAAAGTGTACTAACGTAACATACAATTTAGTGAATGTGATGCATAAAAGGGGGGGGGGGGGGGGATCTGCTAATTTCACATGCCATTTCAAAAACATGACAAATGTGTATGAAATTGTGCTTAATGTATTGTATAAATACTTAATATGAAGAAATTTTATGCTAGGAATTTTCAATAATAGACCTGTGAACTTGGCATTTGAGACTACCAAATACAGGCAAATTGCACTTTCTGCCTAATTTTTCTGCTTAAATTTCCTTATTTTTTAAAAGTCTCAAAAATAGGACAAATGTCACATGCAGATACGTGTAATGTACAATCAAAATACTGAATATGAAGAAATTTTACTGTAGGAATTTTCAATAATAGATCTGTGAACTTGGCATCTGATGCAGGCAAATTACACTTTCTACTTAATTCCTAAGCCGTTAGCTCCTCATTTTTTAAATATTTCAAAAATCTGAAACTTGCGTATGAAAATAGGTGTAATGTCCTCTCAAAATCCTTAATATAAAAAAGTTTTATTATAGAAAGTTTTAATAATAGCAGAGGTGGACAAAGTACCCAACTTCATTACTTAAGTCAAAGTACAGATCCCACTGGTCAAATGTTACTCCGATACAAGTGAAAATTGCACAGTCAATTTTTTACTTAAGTTAAAGTACTGAAGTACTTGCTTTTAAAAATACTTAAGTATTAAAAGTACAGGGTGGCATGGTGGTGTAGTGGTTAGCGCTGTTGCCTCACAGCAAGAAGGTCTGGGTTCGAGTCCCGTGGCCGGCGAGGGCCTTTCTGTGCGGAGTTTGCATGTTCTCCCCGTGTCCGCGTGGGTTTCCTCCGGGTGCTCCGGTTTCCCCCACAGTCCAAAGACATGCAGGTTAGGTTAACTGGTGACTCTAAATTGACCGTAGGTGTGAATGTGAGTGTGAATGGTTGTCTGTGTCTATGTGTCAGCCCTGTGATGACCTGGCGACTTGTCCAGGGTGTACCCCGCCTTTCGCCCGTAGTCAGCTGGGATAGGCTCCAGCTTGCCTGCGACCCTGTAGAACAGGATAAAGCGGCTAGAGATGATGAGATAATGAGATTAAAAGTACATTTTCTGTCAATACATTGTTGTATTATTGACACAACGCTTACAAAACCTAATGCCTTTGAAACAACTGACTGGAGTTTCTGACTAACTCATAGAACCTGTAGAATAAACACCTGGTAGAATGTTCATCTCATCTCATTATCTGTAGCCACTTTATCCTGTTCTACAGGGTTGCAGTAGCCGCTTTATCCTGTTCTACAGGGTTGCAGTAGCCGCTTTATCCTGTTCTACAGGGTTGCAGTAGCCGCTTTATCCTGTTCTACAGGGTTGCAGTAGCCGCTTTATCCTGTTCTACAGGGTTGCAGTAGCCGCTTTATCCTGTTCTACAGGGTTGCAGGCAAGCTGGAGCCTATCCCAGCTGACTACGGGCGAAAGGTGGGGTACGTTACAAAATGAAAAACAACTGAACTGAAAAGAATTGTTGTCATTTTCATTTTCTTTTTTTTTAATTGTAACACTCCTCTCCACCTCCACAAAGCAGCATGGTAGTGTTCTAACCCAGCTCTGGCAGTGTGTGCACACATGCACGTATATGTTAATCAGGAAGACAGTGGAATAGCTGTAAATGCAGCTTGCTCAGAAAATAAAAATGACAATCCAACCCGATTAAAACCTCGAGCTTAATAACTGCCCAACATCAACACTGCTTTAAGCAAGACCATCAGCTGACATCAAAGCAAAAAATTCCAGCAATTTGTTGTGACTGACTAGTACAATACTGTCCATCTCACAGGTCTCACGTGTGCAAGTGTATGTATTCATGCTCATATGAATCTGCCTGTGCAATCATGGTGGTTTAACATTAAGCTAGCTAGTCAGTGAAGCTCCACCTGACATGCTAGCAAAATCTTTTCAAACTCAATCATATTGTGTAGCTAACTTTACTAGAAAAGAAAGATTTCTATGTTTTGTTTATTTGGCAATATTATGCCAAAACATTTCTGAAAGCACTTCAGATAAGTTAACGTTATTCATGTTAGTGTAACTCCGTTTTTACATGCTAACTAACAGTGTCCAAGTTAACTAGCTATGTGTTAATGTTAGCCGTGGACAAGTCTATGGCAACTTGGCGGGCAAATCCATAGAAAGTAATTTGAGTAACCAGACTGCATAGCTATTGCAGTGTTATTGCTAGCTCTAAAAGCACAGACAATTTCATTGCAAGCTTTCTCTTGGAATAAATCATTTACATCCCTCAATATGCTTCCGCAGGTCAGATGGCAAGTTTTTATAGGCTGTGATGTGCTCCATTTTAGGTAAACAAAGCAAACATTTAAAAGGAAACACCTCTTTATTCCTTTCAGAAAACTGAAACATGGGTTCTAGCAATAGAACTGTGGGTGTGTGCATTCCCCAGAAGGACCGCCTCCTTCCATTCTGCCATCAACTGATCGAGTTAAATAATGCTGCGGAGAAATCATTGATCTTAATTTTATACAGTCTATGGATGTGATGTGACCCTAGTGATTACTGATCAGCTCTCAGTGTCACGTGTGGAAAACTAATCACGTTTTAGAAAAGAAAAGAAAAAAAATCAATTTTCAAAGCTGCTTCATAGTAACGAGTAACGAAGACCTTGATAGAAATGTAGTGGAGTAAAAAGTACGATATTTGTCTTTCAAATGTAGTGAAGTTAAAGTCATTAGTTGCCAAAAAATTAATACTCAAGTAAAGTACAGATACTCAAAAAGTGTACATAAGTACAGTACTCAAGTAAATGTACTTCGTTCCTGTCCACCTCTGAATGATAAACATGTGAACTTGGCACATAACTTGAGGTTATCAAATTCAGGCATATCGCACTTTCTACCTAATTGCCAGGTGATGACCGTCTCACATATACTTTCTGCGATTGGTGCAGCATGATTTGAAAGTTGCACGTAAATGGCTTATTTGTATATCACAACAGAAAATAAAGTGTCAGGCATAGACAACCATCCATCCATCCATCCATCCATCCATCCATAACCACTTATCCTGTGCAGGGTCACAGGTAAGCTGGAGCCTATCCCAGCTGACTATGGGCGAGAGGCGGGATACACCCTGGACAAGTCGCCAAGTTATCGCAGGGCTGACACATAGAGACACACAACCATTCACACTCATGGTCAGTTTAGAGCCACCAATTAACCTAACCTGCATGTCTTTGGACTGTGGGGAAAGCCGGAGCACCCGGAGGAAACCCACACAGACACAGGGAGAACATGCAAAGTCCACACAGAAAGGCCCCCATCGGCCACTGGGCTCGATCCCAGAACCTTCTTGCTTTTAGACGACAGTGCTAACCGCTACACCACCGTGCCGCCGCATAGACAACCCTTCTCATTAAAGTGCATATTCTGGACCAATTTCTTGTTTTTTTATATGAAAGTATGCCCCTTTACACACTCATCCAGAAGGGTAATTTTGCACAAGGCCATCTGTCTACAGCAGAAAAAAATAAAATAAGAAAACGTGTCTGGAAAAATCCCAAGGGAGTCTGGAGCCAGATTCGTGACGTCGCCTGTGGAAGTGCCAGCAGGCTGCACAAGCTTTGCACGGTTTCAGTGCACAGCCTGTGTACACCAAGCGCTCCCATTTCTCTCTCATTGTCCGGTCTTTTGGGAAACAATGAGTACTAATCCCATCAAGATTGGTGTTGCTACACCCTCCTACGATACATCTGTTAACCATTTTAATAATTACACGATAACGTTGAAGAAATTTGCAGAAAACCACCAGGTCGTTTTCTCATAAACAAACCAGTGCTGATGTAGGATTCAGAAGGAGGCATCCCACAGATGACGCCACGAAAATCAATGTCTCATCTCATCTCATCATCTCTAGCCGCTTTATCCTTCTACAGGGTCGCAGGCAAGCTGGAGCCTATCCCAGCTGACTATGGGCAAAAGGCGGGGTACACCCTGGACAAGTCACCAGGTCATCACAGGGCTGACACATAGACACAGACAACCATTCACACCCATGGTCAATTTAGAGTCACCAGTTAACCTAACCTGCATGTCTTTGGACTGTGGGGGAAACCGGAGCACCCGGAGGAAACCCATGCGGACACGGGGAGAACATGCAAACTCCGCACAGAAAGGCCCTCGCCGGCCCCGGGGCTCGAACCTAGGACCTTCTTGCTGTGAGGCGACAGCGCTAACCACTACACCACTGTGCCGCCCCCGAAAATCAATGTTTGCCGGGAAACCCAAATGCCAAGTTTTTTCAGAAGCGGACCAATTCGCCTCAAATGGCTTGATTTCAACTGAAATTTTCTGGTATTGCGCAAGGTAAAAAAAAATTGCAGAGAATGCAGAATGTTACAGATATTTGACCAAAGTTTAATATAAAATAGGAGAATTACATTGATCTCGCTCCTGAATTTACCTGTGATATGCACTTTAAAGAGCAGCCAAGTGAGCATCCTTCCCAACAAAATGGAAGTTTTCCAGTGTCTTATTAGCATGGACTATTTCACCCATGATCTGTATTCATAGAAACAGCATGACCAAGGGAAGTCACCCTGCCCATGTCCATTTGTCTGGTCAATCTGATTGTACCTTTTCATTAAAAGCTTTTACAAAGTTATACCAAGTACAGTCCGTACATTATTTATAACATAACTAATGAGGTATTCATTATAAGCTACAGTTTCCTAATTAAACAGATGTTTATCCCAATCCATGACAGGTGATAAGACTTTCTGATCTGAAGAAATGCCACATACAGTAAGACACTGTGATACTGAGTCATTGTCAAGCATGATGCAGCCATTTGAATGATGGACTATAAGACATGACAATGACTGGACTATTCGAAAATACAGCTACTGGACTTGGAAAATGACTGAGCCTCTGACAGACAGCAAAGACAATTTTCACCTCGAAATGAGAACTGTGTTGATGTGTGATTGACTCCATCCGTGTATTATCTATAGTTATCTCTTCCAATACAGGTCATATTAACTTGTAAAATATCATCGGAAGCTTTATGAATGTACCCTCAGCAGTATTTCATAGCAGAATAGAAAAGTCATCGAATAGCTATGTGTTAAAGAGTGTCAATGTGCACAGTGTGATGTCTTCAGATACCTCACAGAATTGTGAAGACATTTATCCAGCAGGTCTTATACTTTCCTTTCCTGCTTTTGGCACTGTGCTAGTTTAGACATTATGTGTCCTGTGCCTCACTCAGGGTCCCTTCTGTCACAAGCTCCTTTTAGTGTAATGACCCTTTAGCTACATGACCTAGAGAACTGGTGCAGAGGAAAAGGTTTTCAATTTGCACTTGAGTAGATACAGCATAGGTGTCTGAATTATGTTGTTTTTCAAGCAATGGCAGAGAAAATACAAGCTTGAGACATGAGGTAGGGGGAAATGGAACACCTACAATGCAAACCAAAAAAGTCTAGAAATTTAGTCCAGCCCGTTCTACTCATGATAGTGAAGATATCAAGAAGTTGTGTGTTAACTGTAATTACCTTCGAAAGCTCTGACGCTGAGATGCTGTAAGAAGGCCATAATGTTCCAACCTTTCTCCAACAAACCACGTCAGGTCAAAAGAGGTTTCTTTTTTCAAAACTGCATGCTGCTCCTACTGCTCCGGAAAGCTGCATGTCTGCTTTTCCTTCAGTCATCTTTTATCATTCAAGCACAAACAAGCTTCTCATTAAAAAAAAAAAAAAAAGTTTAAATTCTGAAATATCGCTGTTTATTAGATAAAGCTTTTAAATCTTAACTAACTGTTCACAGGCACTGGTAGCTCTGCAGCTGACTATATCCGCTAGCTAATTTATCGATCTCATCTCATCTCATTATCTCTAGCCGCTTTATCCTGTTCTACAGGGTCGCAGGCAAGCTGGAGCCTATCCCAGCTGACTACGGGCAAAAGGCGGGGTACACCCTGGACAAGTCGCCAGGTCATCACAGGGCTGACACATAGACAACCATTTACACTCACATTCACACCTACGGTCAATTTAGAGTCACCAGTTAACCTAACCTGCATGTCTTTGGACTGTGGGGGAAACCGGAGCACCCGGAGGAAACCCACGCGGACACGGGGAGAACATGCAAACTCCACACAGAAAGGCCCTCGCCGGCCCCGGGGCTCGAACCCAGGACCTTCTTGCTGTGAGGCGACAGCGCTAACCACTACACCACCGTGCCGCCCCTAATTTATCGATCTATGTCTATTATAGCAAGCAGACTAGCTCGGATTTCTTCAAGTAAACATACCAAGCTGCCTATTAGGAGACTGTAACCAAGTGTATTTGAAACACGCATTCAAATAGATAAGGTTCCTGTAACACTTGATCACTTGGGTGGTGTAGTGGTTAGCATGGTCGCCTCACAGCAAGAAGGTTCTGGGTTTGAGCCCCGTGGCCGGCGAGGGCCTTTCTGTGTGGAGTTTGCATGTTCTCCCCGTGTCTGTGTGGGTTTCCTCCGGGTGCTCCGGTTTCCCCCACAGTCCAAAGACATGCAGTTAGGTTAATGTGGGGCAGCCTTGGGCTGAAGTGCCCTTGAGCAAGGTACTTAACCCCTGATTGCTCCCCGGGTGCTGTGTGGCTGCCCACTGCTCTGGGTGTGTGTGCGTGTGTTCACTGCTTCAGATGGGTTAAATGCAGAGGATGAATTTCACTGTGCTTGAACTGTGCATGTGACAAATAAAGGTTTCTTCTTCTTGATCAGTCAGAATGGTGACATTCACTCCAAACACGTTGCATAATCCTTCAAAGCATGAGGTTTTGTGCTATTCATGCACCTTTTTGGAGACATTTTAAATATTATTTATAAGCAATATTGGTGGCCGTGTGTATTAATAGCATTTTTAACAAGGCACTCTGTCAGGCACTTGTTATCTTGCTGGGCAAAATGCCACAGTTTTGTGGAAGAAACATCAGATTTGCTGTAATTTTCCACTTGAACAGAGAATCACAAGGAAAGTGACCATTATTTTATCAATTATTCACTAGTAAACAATTTATAGTAAATAACTAGTAATAGAGGAGTTTGCATGTTCTCCCCGTGTCTGTGTGGGTTTCCTCCGGGTGCTCCGGTTTCCCCCACAGTCCAAAGACATGCAGGTTAGGCTAATTGGTGGCTCTAAATTGACCGTAGGTGTGAATGTGAATGGTTGTTTGACTCTATGTGTTAGCCCTGTAATGACCTGGCGACTTGTCCAGGGTGTACCCCGCCTCTTGCCCATAGTCAGCTGGGATAGGCTCCAGCTTGCCTGCGACCCTGTACTGGATAAGCAGCTACAGATAATGGATGGATGGAACTAGTAATAGATGAGAGTATGTGCTGTTCATACCTTTCATATGAAAAGATATGCCAAAATCCCATAATTAGTTTTTTTTTTTTAATATATGCATTTATTGACTTTTTCTTACAATACTATGTGTTAGTTAGATAGCTTCTGTTTGTTGAAGATGGATCAGGGGATTCCTACACTCTGCAGGCAGATGCAGAACATTCAACAGCCACCAGAAAACCAAGGGTACAGTGGCCACCAGCAGACAACAAGTGATGGGATGCTTTTGATGAAGATCTTAACAACATCCTAGAAAACACACTGGTCAGGAATGTTCACAAAAAGATAGCATCTTTGGAAACGATGTTTATACTGTAGGCCAAGAATGATTTGGAGTGATAGAGACAAGGAACGCAGAGAAACCACAAGGTGGAACAAACAGACACCAACAGGAGATCCAAGCACTGAGGACTGAGATAACCACCATTACTAGACAGTACAGAGCAGCAAATGAGGCTCCATGAGCTTCAGCAAGCTTAGAGTGTGAAGGAACAACATCCAGAAAACACAGCGAAAAAGAAGGGCTCAGTGAGAAAGGGCAAGGAAAAGAGCAATGTTTGTAGCCAACCCTTATAAATTCACCAAAGCAATGCTGGAGGGCAACAAAAGCAAAACATTGCAAGGCTCAAGAGAAGAGGTAGAGACACACCTAATGGAAACACACAGTGCTGACCAGCAGTGGAGGCTATTGGGCCTGTGTGCCAGAATCGAAAGTGTGCCTGAACCGGATTTGCCATTGGACACTAAAAGGAACCGTCATGGAGGGAAGTGGTATATATTGTGAAAAAGGCAAGATCAGCACCAGGCCTAAATGGACTTCTTTAAAAAGTGTATAAGAAATGCACTAAGATTCTGAAACACCTATGGAGACTGCTGAAAGTAGTCTAGAGGAAAGGGAATGTTGGCAGAAGGCAGATGGGTGTTTTATCCTAAAGGAAGAGATATCAGAATGGATCAATTAGTCCCAGGAAATCTCTCAGTTGAACGTAAAAGGAAAAACTTCTTCTCTGTGCTGGCTAGGAGAATGACAGCATACATGATCAAGAACAAGTGTGTCGACATTTCAGTCCAGAAAGGTGGAGTGCCTGGATTTTCAGGATTACCATATACCTCAACATTTTAGAAACACCATCAAAAGTTACTTCAGTGGGATTCATCTGTGCTTCACTACCAGAAACTTTACAACATTATGGCATAAACTGCAGAAGGGTATTGTGACAGGCTGCACAATTTCAGACATCCTCTTTGTTAAGGGGATGAACATGATCATCAAAGCTGGAGAATGAGAGCCCAGGCGCCCAAACACTGTCACCGACATCAGACAACCACCAACTAGAGGCTTTATGGATGACTTAACAATAACAACTGACATTCAGAGCCAAGCCAGATGGATACTGCAAGCCTTCGAGGAAACAGCATTGCGGGCAAGAATGACTTTCAAGCCAAAGAAATCAAGACCATTTATTATAAATAAAGGTAAAGTCACACAACAGTTTCAGCTCACAGTCCAGGGTGAGACTATACCATCCATAATTGGAAACCCAATTAAATGTTTGAGAAAGTGGTTTGATGCAACACTTGGAGACAGGAAAAACATCACCAAAATAGAACAACAAGCGTGCAAGGGAAAGCAGAACATCGATAAGACTGGCTTTCTGGGGAAATTCAAAGCATGGACTCCTACCATATCTACCACGAGATCACTGTGTCAACTGTAGAGAAATTAGAGCAAACCATTAACAAGCACCTCTGGAAATCAAGCTTTACGTCAATAGGCTTGTACAATAGAACAGCCAAACTTCAGCTTCCACTGACATTAGTCATGGAAGAATTCACGATTGGGAAGGCATGACTTTAAAGGATTCAAAAGATGACAATGCGGGTAACTGGAGTAGAAGTAAGGGCAGGGAGGAATTGGTCAGCAACAAAGGTGGTTGATCATCCAGAGAGCAGGTTGTGGTACAAATACATCATGGGAGCAGTGGCTGTCGGACACCAAGGCTTAGGTAATGACAAAGAGCTGCTACTGGAAGAACGCTGATGCAGCAGAGAGGAGGCAAATGGTCGAGAAGGACATCCAGTCCAAGGAGGAGACCAGACAGGCTATAGCACTGGGACTGGGTTGTCAAGGAGCTTGGACAAGGTGGGAAACTGACCAAAGAGCACTCACCTGGGCAGAAATCTGGAGGTACCTACAATTCCAATTTCAGTTTCTTCTGCGATCTGTGGATGATGTACTACCAACACCAGCAAACCTACACAGGTGGGACCTAGCAGAGACCTCTGATTGCCCTCTTTGTGGGAAGAGAGGAACCTTAGAACACATACTGTCATCATGTCACGTTGTTCTTTCCCAGGGAAGATACACATGGCGACACAACCAGGTGTTGTGGTTGAGAAAGAACATAAGAACTAGGCCAAACAATCACAGTAGAAAATAATACAGATCCAGTTTGCGAGAGAGGGTGAAACAAAAATGGATCATAAGCCTCTTGGGACCCTATATCAAGCAGGAGACTAGAAACCTGCAATGGACCTCAACCAGAGATTCACATTACTAGAGATAGTCCCAACAAATCTCAGGCCAGATATGGTTCTGTGGTCATAAGGAAGCAAGAAGATTATAGTCATTGAATTGACAGTCCCATGGGAGGAGAGATGTGGGGAAGCCCATGAAAGAAAGAAGGCTATGTATAAAACACTGCTAACAGAGTGCAAGGAAGAAGGTTGGCAAGCCTGGAACTTTCCGTTGGAGATTGGGTGCAGAGGGTTTCCTGCACAGTCTGTTTGACGAATGTTCTCTGGATCAGGAGTGACAGGACAATGCATGTAAAGTCAAACTGGTTTTTAATGGTGTTTGTTTACATTTGGGAAACACAGGGGAAAAATGTGTGTTTAGAAAACTGGAAAAAAGTGTGTTTGAAAGTGAGATCACTGCAACTCAGCTGATTGGCTGGAACGAGCATTGCTAGTTAGCTGATTATCAATTGCAGCTGGAGGTGGGGTTTACATTAGACCATATCAGCGGATCATCAGATTAACGTTTTTAAAACGATTAGTGTGCACACAGCAACGCCAATACACGATTCGCGTGCACACAGCAACGCCAATACACAGATACGCTCGGCTCCGCAGGCATCCTGCGCTCCAAATCACTCCGCCCTGAACAGCGAGTGCCCTCTGGAGGGCGCGCACTCCGGCCCTGCGCAGCTCACAGAGCGCGCGAGTGAAGTGCACGAGCAGTGATTCGGGACTGAGCCGCTGTGTGTGTGATCTCAGTGCATATCGGGTATACGCGTCACTTACCACTTGCAAGTGGAAGGATGGCAAGCCTAAAGACAATCATAACTACACAATGGGCAGTATTTGCATCAGTATTTGCAGTATTTTCATACTTTTATACTCTTTAATGAAAGGTGATACAAGGCGGAAGTCCGCGCCGTTTTTCAGCAGTCGTGTCACATGACCAACGCCAGCGAATCAGGAAGGTGGATGTCACAGTGACGTTGTCCAATGACGACGCCAGCTAGAGCTCAGCACAGCGTATCCGCGTATTCTCAATGTTTACACAGCACCGGACCAGACACGATCTAGATTGAATACTTGGACCCTGGTGGATTCCCGTTTCCCGGCGTTTCCAGGCGTTTTAATGTAAACGGACAGTGCATCCGCGAAGAAAACGAGACAGATACGGTCTAATGTAAACGAGTGTGAGCTGCAAACTGAAGGCTCACAGGTGTGTTAATCAGCTGATTAGTTGTGGGGTGGTGGGAGACTAAACTGTTGTGCTTCTGACCTACTTGAGCTAACACTGTGCAAATGCGGCATTTGGGAAACTGGAGAGGCAGCCGGTAAGCATTTGTATTTTGTTCTGCTTTACTTAATGCTGAAATTGTTTATTGTGCTGCATCTCTGTGTTTGGTTGGTATTTGCTTTGACAATGCGTGCCCGTGCAACAGTGTTGGGTGTTGGGCTTTCTATTTGAATACACGCAGTGTAGTGTTTGTACTCCATTGTTGGCATCTTAGTTTGTTTGTGTGGTTAAGTATAAACTTGGGCACAGATTCCTTCATTGCAATATTTATCTGCATTATATGGTATTGGTAGTTGCAGTGGATTTGTGGGCTACTTAAAGCAGCTGTGAATGGCCAAATTGAGTGTATTGCTATGGCTTGTGTGGTTGTATTGGTTCTTCTGGTAGTTTTATTTCCTTGTAATTTTAATGTGTATATTAAGTAGTTACCGACTAGTGGCCTAGTAGTAGCGTGTCTGCCTCTCGATCGGGAGATCGTGAGTTCTATTCACGGTCAGGTCATACCAAAGACCATCATAAAAAAAAAAAGGTACCTACCGCCATCTGGCAAGGCACGCTGCAATACAGATGTGCATGGGGAGTTAAACTCTCGTGGTTACCAGAGGACTAGCCCCCCACTGTAACCCTAGCTATGTAATAGGCGAGAGGCAGAGGGCTATGGAAACGGAGATCGGTGCCGCCTGATGCGCCACATACAGGTTGGGCCTGGTTAGTACTCGAGTGGGAGACTGCCTAGGAATACCAGGTACTGTAAGGTGTGGGAAGGACTTTGACTTGATATTAAGTAGTTAAATCCTATTTTTCTACAGTCATATTTAAGTGTTATCTGGTTTGTAGTTTAAAATATTTATTCTCATATGTCTATTTTGCATAAGTATTTAAGGCATATTTGCATAGTGCATTTCTAAATGCCTATTTTGCACGGAAGTATTGCATTTTTGCATTTTAACTGTTAATAATTGTTGTGGGCGGCACGGTGGTGTAGTGGTTAGCGCTGTCGCCTCACAGCAAGAAGGTCCTGGGTTCGAGCCCCGGGGCCGGCGAGGGCCTTTCTGTGTGGAGTTTGCATGTTCTCCCCGTGTTCGCGTGGGTTTCCTCCGGGTGCTCCGGTTTCCCCCACAGTCCAAAGACATGCAGGTTAGGTTAACTGGTGACTCTAAATTGACCGTAGGTGTGATTGTGAATGGTTGTCTGTGTCTATGTGTCAGCCCTGTGATGACCTGGCGACTTGTCCAGGGTGTACCCCGCCTTTCGCCCGTAGTCAGCTGGGATAGGCTCCAGCTTGCCTGCGACCCTGTAGAAGGATAAAGCGGCTAGAGATAATGAGATGAGATGAGATAATTGTTGTGTGTTTTTTCTATTTTTATATTTTCAAAGGTTTTTCACCTAAAGAGAAAACTAAAGACAAAGCTAAAGGAAAAGTGCTAAGAGCTAAAGAGAACAAACGGCTAACGAGCTAAAGAGAGAACTAAAGATCTAAAGAGCTAAAGACCTGTTAACTGCCTCTACCATCTACCTGTCATTGCAACTTTATGGATGTGCCTTGAACTTTAATAAAAAGAAAAAAAGAGGAAATGGAAACGGTTGTCTTGTCGAATCCTTTGAGTGAAGTCCAGTTACCCTAAACCTCCACCAGATGCCACAATCCTTTATTCAAGTTGGGGAAATTGCACAGAAATAATCAAACAAAGCTGACACAACTTGACAATGCAGGAGATCAGAAGTCCTGAGAATGGCCTTAGCAGCTGAAACATCATCATGCTGGGTGTGGATGAAGAGGAACAATAGTAGCTGGAGGCCCAAAACTGACACATATAGTAACTGATCATCACTATGGACCCCCCATTCTGAGATTGTATTGAGCAAGGGGTTGAAACACACGATGAAGGATCGCCTCGGCTGAGGACATCAGTGATGCAGCAGCATCAACACTATGGTTGTTTGATACAATTTATCAATTACTTAGTAGTAAACAATTTATAGTAAATAACTAGTAATAGATGAGATTAGGTGCTGTTCATATCTTTCATATGCCAAAATCACGTAATTAAGTTTTCTTATATACAGTTTGTGAACTGTTTCCTACAAGATGATGTTTTAGTTAGATAGCTTCTGTGACTTAGGTTAGCTAACTGGGTAAAGTGAGCCTTAGCATTAGGTAACATTTCTAATTAAACATTTCTAATTATATTACATGTTGAGATTGATTTAATTAAAAATCTATGTCTCTATATGTAGTAGGATATTTACAGTATCTTGCAAAAGTATTCATCCCCCTTGGTGTTTGTTCTGTTTCGTTGCATTACAAGCTGGAATTAAAATTCATTTTTTGGGGGGTTAGCACCATTTGATTTACACAACATGCCTACCACTTTAAAGGTGCAAATTTGTTTATTGTGACACAAACAATAATTAGGAGGAAAAAACAGAAATCTGGAGTGTGCATAAGTATTCACCCCTTTTCATATGGAACCCCTGAATAAGAGCTGGTCCAATCAATTCACTTCATAAGTCACATAATTAGTTGATTAAGATCCACCTCTGTGGAATCAAAGTGTCACAGGATCTGTCACATGACGTCTGTATAAATCAACCTGTTCTGGAAGAACCCTGACTCTGCAACACTACTAAACAAGCAAAGTGAAAACCAAAGAGCACTCCAAACAGGTCAGAGACAAAGTTGTGGAGAAGTATAGATCAGGGTTGGGTTATAAAAAAATATCCCAAACTTTGAATATCCCACAGAGCACCATTAAAGTGCTGATGACACGTTTTTGACATCTTTGGCGATGTTTTATAACATAAAAAGTAATTCCCGATGATCCATATATTAATTCACGAAGGCGCCTATTTTACAAGTTATGATAAAAAACGCGGCTATTTGGGCAAATTTGACGGGGCTGCAGCACCCAGGAGACGAATGAGGAGGAGGGGCTATATGACGTCAGCGAAAGAACCTTCCTCCTAACTTACCAGTTTGTTGTTGATGCAACAGGTGTTCAGTTTATCATTATTAGTATTATTATTATACAACCCCGATTCCAAAAAAGTTGGGACAAAGTACAAATTGTAAATAAAAACGGAATGCAATGATGTGGAAGTTTCAAAATTCCATATTTTATTCAGAATAGAACATAGATGACATATCAAATGTTTAAACTGAGAAAATGTATCATTTAAAGAGAAAAATTAGGTGATTTTAAATTTCATGACAACAACACATTTCAAAAAAGTTGGGACAAGGCCATGTTTACCACTGTGGGACATCCCCTTTTCTCTTTACAACAGTCTGTAAACGTCTGGGGACTGAGGAGACAAGTTGCTCAAGTTTAGGGATAGGAATGTTAACCCATTCTTGTCTAATGTAGGATTCTAGTTGCTCAACTGTCTTAGGTCTTCTTTGTCATATCTTCCGTTTTATGATGCGCCAAATGTTTTCTATGGGTGAAAGATCTGGACTGCAGGCTGGCCAGTTCAGTACCCGGACCCTTCTTCTACGCAGCCATGATGCTGTAATTGATGCAGTATGTGGTTTGGCATTGTCATGTTGGAAAATGCAAGGTCTTCCCTGAAAGAGACGTCGTCTGGCTGGGAGCATATGTTGCTCTAGAACCTGGATATACCTTTCAGCATTGATGGTGTCTTTCCAGATGTGTAAGCTGCCCATGCCACACGCACTAATGCAACCCCATACCATCAGAGATGCAGGCTTCTGAACTGAGCGCTGAGAACAACTCGGGTCGTCCTTCTCCTCTTTAGTCCAAAAGACACGGCGTCCCTGATTTCCATAAAGAACTTCAAATTTTGATTCGTCTGACCACAGAACAGTTTTCCACTTTGCCACAGTCCATTTTAAATGAGCCTTGGCCCAGAGAAGACGTCTGCGCTTCTGGATCATGTTTAGATACGGCTTCTTCTTTGAACTATAGAGTTTTAGCTGGCAACGGCGGATGGCACGGTGAATTGTGTTCACAGAGAATGTTCTCTGGAAATATTCCTGAGCCCATTTTTTGATTTCCAATACAGAAGCATGCCTGTATGTGATGCAGTGCCTTCTAAGGGCCCGAAGATCACGGGCACCCAGTATGGTTTTCCGGCCTTGACCCTTACGCACAGAGATTCTTCCAGATTCTCTGAATCTTTTGATGATATTATGCACTGTAGATGATGATATGTTCAAACTCTTTGCCATTTTACACTGTCAAACTCCTTTCTGATATTGCTCCACTATTTGTCGGTGCAGAATTAGGGGGATTGGTGATCCTCTTCCCATCTTTACTTCTGAGAGCCGCTGCCACTCCAAGATGCTCTTTTAATACCCAGTCATGTTAATGACCTATTGCCAATTGACCTAATGAGTTGCAATTTGGTCCTCCAGCTGTTCCTTTTTTGTACCTTTAACTTTTCCAGCCTCTTATTGCCCCTGTCCCAACTTTTTTGAGATGTGTTGCTGTCATGAAATTTCAAATGAGCCAATATTTGGCATGAAATTTCAAAATGTCTCACTTTCGACATTTGATATGTTGTCTATGTTCTATTGTGAATACAATATCAGTTTTTGAGATTTGTAAATTATTGCATTCCATTTTTATTTACAATTTGTACTTTGTCCCAACTTTTTTGGAATCGGGGTTGTCCATTTTATATATATATATATATATATATATATATATATATATATATATATATATATATATATATATATATATATGCCTTTGTGTTGTGTTGCCGGCTTTTGCTCCAAAACCCACAAGGGTAAGTTTATTCAAGTTTCCCAGAGATCCCGAGCTGCATGCGAAGTGGGTGAAGCAAGTCAGGCGCACTCGTGACAAGTGGGAGCCCTCACCAACATCCGTCCTGTGCTCTGAACACTTCGATTTGGATTGTTTTGACACCCTTCCCAGCTTAAAAGAATCTCTTGGGTGTTCAGTTCAGCACAAACGTGTGTTACTACCATCAGCAGTGCCTACAGTATTCCGGAGGGGGTCTACTAGTAGCTATGCCGGATCCAGCAGTCGCCTGGGACAAGGCGACTCCTCCAAAGACAGTCCTCCTGTCAGAACATGTGTTGAGAAACGACATAAGATAAAGGTACGTAGAGCTATAGAGTGCTCCGACATGATGCTAAAAATAGTAACCATGCGGTCTGCGTGGCCATCTTGGAAGTGACTCGTTCCAGAGCGCTCATAGAGTACACATCATAGAGTACACATTCATGATAATCATAAATGTAATCATAAAGTTGGCGTGATATCAGTCATGTATTTGCTTGTGAAAGCTTGCGGCTTTCATGTAACTGCCGCCTAGCAACGAGAGGCAAAGGGTAAAGAGGGTAGGCTATCATAGATTCTATTCGGAAGATATCAACACATGATTGCTTAAAAATTAGGTATTTTAACAATTTGCATCTGTTTTGTGATTATCGTGACACTTGTGTGTTCTATAGAACTGTATGTCTTATCAGCACATCGAGGATCTTCCACCGGAGGCTTTAGCAAGTACTCGTAGCAACACTACACTTTACCCTTTGCCATGCGTTGTTAGGGAACGGTAGCAAGTACCCCGATGACCAACTTCAAGAATATGTAGAAAAAATTTAGAAATTATACTTTCCAAAAGTCATTTGAGCTTAGTGTATTGCATTTCCATTTATATTGTAGGTTCTTGCTGATGTTTTTGCGGAGTATGACGCAGCTGCTGAATCAGAAGCTGCAGAGTTTGTGTACTAGTTGTGAACATTCACATTATTATCAATCTCATTTATTTAAAATCAGATAAAATCATGCCATCATGATCACTGCTTAAAGTACCAGTATTTGGTTGTTCTTTTGTTCAGAGGAAGAGCTAGCACTAGAGAGTTCACCGGCGTTTTCATGCGCCATTTCCATTGAGTAGAACAGCCAGTGAACCGCAGCGTGTTCTTCCGCTGACGTCACAGCATGGCCACGAGCCACGGACCCAGTTTTCTTGCGCTGTGCAATTAAAAGTTGGATATTCGTGTAACAACAGCTTCTTTTCACGTAATTATAACAGAAATCTAACATGTTTGCCATGTTGTATAGTTTATTTAAGAAATTGCATAGAGTCATGTTCGTGTCATCAGCCCTTTAAATCCATTATAGCAAAATGGATATGGCACGACTACAAACCTGACAAGAGAAGGCCAGCCATCAGAGCTCACAGACTGGGCAAGGAGGGCATTAATCAGAGATGCAACAAAGACACCAAAGATAATACTGAAGGGGCTGTAAAGATCCACAGTGGAGATGGGCGTATCTGTCCATAGGACCACTTTAAGCCGTACACTCCACAGAGTAGGGCTTTATGGAGGAGTGGCCAGAAAAAAGCCGTTGCTTTAAAAAAAAAAAGAAAACGCATTTGGAGTTTGCCCAACAGCATGTGGCAGACTCCCCAAACACATGGAAGAAGATTCTCTGGTCAAATGAGATTAAAATTGAACTTTTTGGCCATCATGGGAAATGCCATGTGTGGTGCAAACCCAACACCCTGAGAACACCATTCCTACAGTGAAGCATGGTGGTGGCAGCATCATGCTGTGGGGATGTTTTTCATCTGCAGGGACAGGAAAGCTGGTCAGGACTGAAGGAAAGATGGATGGCACTAAATACAGAGCAATTCTGGAGGAAAACCTGTTTGAGTCGGCCAGAGGTTTGAGACTGGGACAAAGGTTTACATTCCAGCAGGACAATGACCCTAAACATACTGCTAAAGCTACACTTGAGTGGTTTAAAGGGAAACATTTAAATGTCTTGGAATGGCCTGGTCAAAGCCCAGACCTCAATCCAATTGAGAATCTGTGGCATAACTTGAAGATTGCTGTACACCCACGCAGCCCATCTAACTTGAAAGAATTGGAGCAGTTTTGCCTTGAGGAATGGGCAAAATCCCAGTGGCTAGATGTGCTAAGACATACCCCAAGAGACTTGCAGCTGTAATTGCAGCAAAAGGTGGCTCTACAAAGTATTGACTTTGGGGGGTGAATACCTATACACACTCCAGATTTCTGTTTTTCATCTTAATTATTGTTTGTGTCACTCACACACACACACACACACACACAAACAAAACAATTTTCACCTTTAAAGTGGTAGGCATGCTGTGTAAATCAAATGGCGCTAACCCTCCAAAAATCCATTTTAATTTCAGTTTATAATGCAACAAAACAGGACCAACACCACGGGAGATGAATACTTTTGCAAGACACACTATTTATTTATTTATTTATTTATTTATTTATTGCCCTTTTATTATCTGCATTTTATGGGTGATGTGCTGACAGTGCTTGTCCTCTCTGGTCCTCCTGAGATGTGCCACCTGAAATATTAAGCATAGTAATAGCAAGTCATCATGTATTCCTGTTTGTGTATCAGTCAGAAATCCTAGTATGTTACCCCAGAGCCACTAGATGGCAAAACCTGACTGTACAATTATAGTCAAAGCGATAAACTGACAGTGTTACTGTCCAGCATAGTTAATTAATTCATCTTATGTTCTTTGACTGTGTTCATATCATTAGCTAATAACATTAACCATGTAATTACACTGGGGAACAATTTGAAAAAGAATTCTGTTGAGTTAGATTTTTATGCTGATTAAAACTAAAATTGGCATGCTGATTCCAAAATTGCAGTCAGTTTTTTTCTAGCACGTCAAGTTTTTTCTCCACAGCTTACCCTCCAGATAAGCAAAATTCCACTGTAGTAAGACTATTTGAAGGTTATGGAAGAACGTTATCAGGGTAGGTGGGATGTACATATGATGGCTGACTATTGTTGGAGCATCAAACGCGATAGTCCTCAAGTTGAACACTCCAGAAAGAGCTATAAATGTAAATTTTTACCTTAACTACTTGCACAGGTGGCACGGTGGTGTAGTGGTTAGCACGGTCGCCTCACAGCAAGAAGGTTCCGGGTTCGATCCCAGCGGCCGGCGAGGGCCTTTCCGTGTGGAGTTTGCATGTTCTCCCCGTGTCTGCGTGGGTTTCCTCTGGGTGCTCCGGTTTCCCCCACAATCCAAAGACATGCAGTTAGGTTAACATGGGGTAGCCTTGGGCTGAGGTGCCCTTGAGCAAGGTACCGAACCCCTGACTGCTGCCCACTGCTCTGGGTGTGTGTGCATGTGTTCACTGCTTCAGATGGGTTAAATACAGAGGATGAATTTCACTGTGCTTGAAGTGTGCCTGTAACGAATAAAGGTTTCTTCTTCTTGCACACAATTATAATTACAGTAGCCATATCCTTTGTAAAAACATAATAGTGTTAAATAAATATTGCAGTCATGCCTGTTTCTTTCATATTTCATTGTATGTCAATATTTGTACATTTTTATAAAAACAAGCACATGTATTTTTCATATTTTTTAAGAAAACGGGGATCCTATAGTTCAAAAACTTGATGTGATAGAGAAAAACTGAGATCAGTTTTGGATTCTGCACCCAAAAATTAGTTAAAAACAGCTGTCAGACCTAACTCAACAAAAATTGTGTTCCCCAGTGTTATCTGATCAATCTATATTTCAGCTAGATTAAACGTACTAAAATCAGGTGAAGATTTACTCAAATAAGATGGACAAGTCACACAAGTGCTACTGATGCTCTCAGGAAATAAAGTATACTATGTACAATGGCTTATCACTGGGGCAGGACCCTCTAAGGTACTTATTTGTACCCTTTATATACTGCTTGAGAACATATATGTACTTTTCTGTCCCTAAAAAGGTACACGTAGTCTTGAGGCCCAATAATGAGTTCTAGGGCATACATTAGTGTAGACTGTATCTTGGGGGACAGAAATAGACCTCTACTGTACCCTTGTTTCTGACAGTGTACCTTTATTAACTTTTAATAAATACTTAAACAGTGACAATGGATAATGATGTCAGTGTGGACTCATATAATAATCCATGTAAAATCCGAGGAAGAGGAGGAGAGACCAGCACGCCTCGCTGCACATCAACGGGACACAGGTGGAGAGGGTGAAAACATTTCAATTCCTCGGAACTCACATCAGTGAGGATCTCACCTGGACACACAACACACAGCAGACCATCAAGAAGGCTCAACGGAGACTCTTCTTCCTGAGGAAGCTGAGGAAATTTGGACTGTCCACCAAACTCCTCAGCAACTTCTACAGGTGCACAGTGGAGAGCGTCCTGACAAATTCCATCACTGTGTGGTACGGGAACTGCACAACTCAGGACAGAAAGGCTCTCCAGCGTGTCATTAAAATGGCACAGTTCATCTGTGGAGCTGTCCTTCCCTCCACTACAGGACATTTACAACACCCGGGTCACAAAAAGGGCACAGAGCATCATCAGGGACCAAACACACCCACAACACAGACTATTCACACTCCTACCATCTGGCAGACACTACAGGAGTGTGAAAGCAAGGACTACTAGACTGACAAACAGTTTTTACCCCCAGGCCATCAGGCTTTTGAACCACGGATTATAATCACCATCTACCTCTATATTTCCATCAGGCTTTGAGCCACGGATTATATTAGCAATTTTGCACAAGACATTGCACAGTATATCTACCTCTATGTTTGCACATTGTTTGTTCGCCCCTTTTTTTAAAATGTTATCTTCATTTTTCACTCTACCTTTATATTTTGCATTCCATATGCACTTTATATTTCATATTTTATATATATATATATATATATATATATATATATATATATATATATATATATATATATTTCTTTTTGGGGCGGCACGGTGGGGTAGTGGTTAGCACTGTCACCTCACAGCAAGAAGGTCCGGGTTCGAGCCCCGTGGCCGGCGAGGGCCTTTCTGTGTGGAGTTTGCATGTTCTCCCCGTGTCCGCGTGGGTTTCCTCCTGGTGCTCCGGTTTCCCCCACAGTCCAAAGACATGCAGGTTAGGCTAACTGGTGACTCTAAATTGACCGTAGGTGTGAATGTGAGTGTGAATGGTTGTCTGTGTCTATGTGTCAGCCCTGTGATGACCTGGCGACTTGTCCAGGGTGTACCCCGCCTTTCGCCCATAGTCAGCTGGGATAGGCTCCAGCTTGCCTGCGACCCTGTAGAACAGGATAAAGCGGCTAGAGATAATGAGATGAGATGAGATTACCCAATAATAAACCGGTGTGTCTGTTATTGTGTATATGACAAATAAAAATCTTGAATCTTGAATGTAATTTTGAAATTTGCTTTAAAATCACATTTGAAATTAATCATCTTCACTGTCAGTAATTGGTATAGTGTTGCCCTAGAAGCAAGGGCATATTTGTGTGGGAGAAATACATAATGAAATTTATGAACGCTGATGTTAAATATCTGTGTATCATTTCAACAATCTCTCAGCAAAATATTTTAAGGTATAGTGTCACTGCATATACATTTTGACTTGTACAGTTGACAGTGACATTGACTAATTCTCCTTAGGACTGGGTAAAGAAGCATGACTCGGAGACATCCTGTCAGTGTATGCTCTAAACTACAAGTACAAAGTCAACATCCTCTTTCTTTTTCTGAGGTGAAAGAGACATATTACACCCTGAGACAAAGATACCTCATCCTCCTTCTCACAAATCACACATCACCCAACTGAGCCCTCTCTCTCTCTCTCTCTCTCTCTCTTTCTTTGTGTGTGTTTCTCAATATATCTCCTAAGACCGCAATGTCTTTCCCTTGCCTTCTCTCAGTCTTCCTCTGACCAGCATCCTTTCAGGGTCACTGCGCTGTTATTGGATGTTGTTACATGAGAGCCGTGGTATTTGCTGACTCTCGTCTGGCTGGATATTGGAGTCTTTGACCCTTTTGAGTCACCAAATGTCATCATGAAAATCCATATACAATTTGGTATAATTAGCATCACTTCTATAACAAATATCTTGGTTAAATAACACATTTTTTTTATTAATTGGATTGGAGCTGTTAGCTGGGACAAATGGGTACATTAATGCATTAATGCATAATGAAGCATTGTCAATTTAGCGTTTATTGCTGAAAGGATTAGAATAGCAACATTTAAGAGATCATCAACGTATGCAGTAAATGTGTCATTTATATTCACCATAAATTGGCAAATGATTTTCAGAAGGTTCTAAAAACACGTTGATGCCAAAATAAAGAAAAAGCGGTTTAAATTATACTCACTAGCCACTTTGTAAGGAACACCCATACACCTGCTGTTTTATGTAGTTACAGTGGTGCTTGAAAGTTTGTGAACCCTTTAGAATTTTCTATATTTCTGCATAAATATGACCTCAAACATCATCAGATTTTCACACAAGTCCGAAAAGTAGATCAAGAGAACCCAGTAAAACAAATGAGACAAAAATATTATACTTGGTCATTTATTTATTGAGGAAAATGATCCAATATTACATATCTGTGAGTGGCAAAAGTATGGGAACCTTTGCTTTCAGTATCTGGTGTGACCCCCTTGTGCAGCAATAACTGCAACTAAACGTTTGCAGTAACTGTTGATCAGTCCTGCACACCGGCTTGGAGGGATTTTAGCCCATTCCTCCGTACAGAACAGCTTCAACTCTGGGATGTTGGTGGGTTTCCTCACATGAACTGCTCACTTCAGGTCCTTCCACAACATTTCGATTGGATTAAGGTCAGGACTTTGACTTGGCCATTCCAAAACATTAACTTTATTCTTCTTTAACCATTCTTTGGTAGAACGACTTGTGTGCTCAGGGTTGTTGTCTTGCTGCATGACCCACCTTCTCTTGAGATTCAGTTCATGGACAGATGTCCTGACATTTAGAATTCGCTGGTATAATTCATAATTCATTGCTCCATCAATGATGGCAAGCCGTCCTGGCCCAGATGCAGAAAAACAGGCCCAAAGCATGATACTACCACCACCATGTTTCACAGATGGGATAAGGTTCTTATGCTGGAGTGCAGTGTTTTCCTTTCTCCAAACATAACACTTTCATTTAAACCAAAAAATTCTATTTTGGTCTCATCCATCCACAAAACATTTTTCCAATAGCCTTCTGGCTTGTCCACGTGATCTTTAGCAAACTGCAGACGAGCAGCAATGTTCTTTTTGGAGAGCAGTGGCTTTCTCCTTGCAACCCTGCCATGCACACCATTGTTGTTCAGTGTTCTCCTGATGGTGGACTCATTAACATTAGCCAATGTGAGAGAGGCCTTCAGTTGCTTAGAAGTTACCCTGGGGTCCTTTGTGACCTCGCCAACTATTACATGCCTTGCTCTTGGAGTGATCTTTGTTGGTCGACCACTCCTGGGGAGCGTAACAATGGTCTTGAATTTCCTCCATTTGTACACAATCTGTCTGACTGTAGATTGGTGGAGTCCAAACTCTTTAGAGATGGTTTTGTAACCTTTTCCAGCCTGATGAGCATCAACAACGCTTTTTCTGAGGTCCTCAGAAATCTCCTTTGTTCGTGCCATGATACACTTCCACAAACATGTGTTGTGAAGATCAGACTTTGATAGATCCCTGTTCTTTAAATAAAACAGGGTGCCCACTCACACCTGATTGTCATCCCATTGATTGAAAACACCTGACTCTAATTTCACCTTCAAATTAACTGCTAATCCTAGAGGTTCACATACTTTTGCCACTCACAGATATGTAATATTGGATCATTTTCCTCAATAAATAAATGACCAAGTATAATATTTTTGTCTCATTTGTTTAACTGGTTCTCTTTAACTACTTTTAGGACTTGTGTGAAAATCTGATGATGTTTTAGGTCATATTTATGCAGAAATATAGAAAATTCTAAAGGGTTCACAAACTTTCAAGCACCACTGTATGTAACTGCGTATCGGTCTTGACCAATGCAGGCTGTGTACTGTCTAGCCTGGGGTTAGCTGTTGGAGGGTTTTTCCCCTCTTTGTCAGTTCATTTGTATAGTTGATTTGCTTCCTTGGCTGTTTGTTGAGTGTTGGTACTTCAACAGAATATTACACTAAGTTTTATTCTGTTACTTGTTCAGTTGGCACTAGAACTTTCTTGTCTAGAATTTCAGCACTTCTTGTACCTGACTTTTGCACTTGTTGTACGTCGCTCTGGATAAGAGCATCTGCTAAATGCCTGCAATGTGATATAATGTAATGTACACCTTAGACAGGCCACCGGTCTATCATGGGCTTACACAGAGAAATAAACAGCCATTCACACTCACATTCACACCTATGGGCAATTTAGAGTAGTCATTTCGACTAGCCACAGTTTGGACGGAACACCCAGAAGAACCACAAACAGACACGAGGACAACATGCCAACTCCACACAGAAAGGCCCCTGGCCAACCAACAGGTTCAAACCTGGAATCTTCTTGATGTGAGGCAACAGTGCTGGAGTGCACCACCATGCCACACTATAAAAACACAGATTGAGAGAATATCTTTTGAAAGAAGGGTGTTTATCCTGCCAGTACAATTCCAGTGTCTTGAAGAATCAATGCCAAGGTGTACTGATGCTGTTCTAGTGGCTTGTGGTGACCCAACAACATACTGAGACACTTTTTTCAGGTTTTCCCCTGTAGATTTTACAACCCCGATTCCAAAAAAGTTGGGACAAAGTACAAGTTGTAAATAAAAATGGAATGCAATAATTTACAAATCTCAAAAACTGATATTGTATTCACAATAGAACATAGACAACATATCAAATGTCAAAAGTGAGACATTTTGAAATTTCATGCCAAATATTGGCTCATTTGAAATTTCATGACAGCAACACATCTCAAAAAAGTTGGGACAGGGGCAATAAGAGGCTGGAAAAGTTAAAGGTACAAAAAAGGAACAGCTGGAGGACCAAATTGCAACTCATTAGGTCAACTGGCAATAGGTCATTAACATGACTGGGTATAAAAAGAGCATCTTGGAGTGGCAGCGGCTCTCAGAAGTAAAGATGGGAAGAGGATCACCAATCCCCCTAATTCTGCACCGACAAATAGTGGAGCAATATCAGAAAGGAGTTTGACAGTGTAAAATTACAAAGAGTTTGAACATATCATCATCTACAGTGCATAATATCATCAAAAGATTCAGAGAATCTGGAAGAATCTCTGTGCGTAAGGGTCAAGGCCGGAAAACCATACTGGGTGCCCGTGATCTTCGGGCCCTTAGACGGCACTGCATCACATACAGGCATGCTTCTGTATTGGAAATCACAAAATGGGCTCAGGAATATTTCCAGAGAACATTATCTGTGAACACAATTCACCATGCCATCCGCCGTTGCCAGCTAAAACTCTATAGTTCAAAGAAGAAGACATATCTAAACACGATCCAGAAGTGCAGACGTCTTCTCTGGGCCAAGGCTCATTTAAAATGGACTGTGGCAAAGTGGAAAACTGTTCTGTGGTCAGACGAATCAAAATTTGAAGTTCTGTATGGAAATCAGGGACGCCGTGTCATTCGGACTAAAGAGGAGAAGGACGACCCAAGTTGCTATCAGCGCTCAGTTCAGAAGCCTGCATCTCTGATGGTATGGGGTTGCATTAGTGCGTGTGGCATGGGCAGCTTACACATCTGGAAAGACACCATCAATGCTGAAAGGTATATCCAGGTTCTAGAGCAACATATGCTCCCATCCAGACGACGTCTCTTTCAGGGAAGACCTTGCATTTTCCAACATGACAATGCCAAACCACATACTGCATCAATTACAGCATCATGGCTGTGTAGAAGAAGGGTCCGGGTACTGAACTGGCCAGCCTGCAGTCCAGATCTTTCACCCATAGAAAACATTTGGCGCATCATAAAACGGAAGATACGACAAAAAAGACCTAAGACAGTTGAGCAACTAGAATCCTACATTAGACAAGAATGGGTTAACATTCCTATCCCTAAACTTGAGCAACTTGTCTCCTCAGTCCCCAGACGTTTACAGACTGTTGTAAAGAGAAAAGGGGATGTCTCACAGTGGTAAACATGGCCTTGTCCCAACTTTTTTGAGATGTGTTGTTGTCATGAAATTTAAAATCACCTAATTTTTCTCTTTAAATGATACATTTCCTCAGTTTAAACATTTGATATGTCATCTATGTTCTATTCTGAATAAAATATGGAATTTTGAAACTTCCACATCATTGCATTCCGTTTTTATTTACAATTTGTACTTTGTCCCAACTTTTTTGGAATCGGGGTTGTAGAAGATAATTAGAAAGTTCAAGGTACACCTGTGACCATGTGAGATGTGCATAACTTTAGCTTAGTATTAGTATTAGAGCTTCTCTAATGAGTCCTAGCCAAAGAAAAAGTGTAATAAAATGCATAACATGGCAGTGAGAAATAACATTTTGCTCCATTAAAGGCACTTTTATCCAAGGACAAGTGCATACCATTATTAGCCATTGAAGATGGCACCTACATTGCGAATTAAAGCCAAAATAAATGTAGGGCATTTAATTGTGATTATTATATTTAATTGTGGATATTGGCCAAGAAGAAAGAAATATACTGCAAACCTTTTATGGTACAAGCATTGTCATTCGCTGTCAGATTTTGGAGGAGGAAACAAATTTCATAAAAGCATAACTTCTCACGTACATTAGCACAAATAGTCTTTAAACCATTTTAACTATAATTATCACTTGTGTTTTTCCATATGGTCACTCAGCATACTCACTTGTGTGTCTCCGTATGTGCCTTTTGGAGTCTTAACCATTCAATTCATTATAATCACAGCAGGTGATGATGCTGTGACGTCTGAGAAAAAAGAAAGGAAACGTGTGTGTGTGTGTGTGTGTGTGTGTGTACAAGACAAACAAAAAGGGCACCTTAACCACAGATGAAAGCATAATGTCAACAAAGTCTGCAGAGATGGTCAACAAATGGAATTCATTATAATGTAAAATGACCTTTAATTGCATTGTGCTAATTTAACAGGATTTTACAAAGAAACCCAGAACATTAGGAAGGATTAAGGATTATGTGAATTAAAAAAAAAAGCATAAATATGCAAAATAATGGAAAACAAACGGTTGAGTGAGGTAATTAACATATGCATGAATAATAAGAGGCGGCACGGTGGTGTAGTGGTTAGCACTGTCGCCTCACAGCAAGAAGGTCCGGGTTCGAGCCCCGTGGCCGGCGAGGGCCTTTCTGTGTGGAGTTTGCATGTTCTCCCCATGTCTGCGTGGGTTTCCTCCGGGTGCTCCGGTTTCCCCCACAGTCCAAAGACATGCAGGTTAGGTTAACTGGTGACTCTAAATTGACTGTGAGTGTGAATGGTTGTGTGTCTCTATGTGTCAGCCCTGCAATGACCTGGCGACTTGTCCAGGGTGTACCCCGCCTCTCGCCCATAGTCAGCTGGGATAGGCTCCAGCTTGCCTGTGACCCTGTATAGGATAAGCGGCTACAGATAATGGATGGATGGATAACTGAACTGAGTGTCTCAGTCGAGATCAGTGGAGAGACTGATGGGTGAACAAGTATATCGTAGTGTGTGTGTGGCTGCTGTCCACAATAATAACCTGAGTAATGGTAGAGGACTGATTGTTCTGTGTGCTTATCCCATGCTTGCCTTGTGCTTCCATATGCTTCCTGAATTTCCTGAGTTAAACTCAGAAATGTATAGATGGATGTTTGTGCCTCAAACATGGAACAAAGGTCAAACATACTGATGAATGTTCAAGTTCACAACTAGCGAGCCTAACCTTTCTTTCTCTCTATTGATCCAAGCCGTCAACTAGAAAATGTGTTTTCATGGATTATTCTGCCTTAAAATATCTGTCTCCTTTCTTAGCCAGCACCTCACCAATACCCAATCGATACAGTGAAGAAAAAGCATGTTTGTGTGAATATGAAATTCAACTTGTGCACTGTAGGAGAAACAGAACGCACCTCGCTGGGGTCTGAGGTGATGCTGAGCCGATGGGCTGCTGCTGCTGTAGATGCTCATCACTTGATGGATTAGATGCACACCTGCTGGACATCACTCAGCATGTTGCTGCCTTTAAGAACAGCATGCTAACACACTCAGCGTCATGCTGCAGCTACTCTGCACCAGATCGTCAGCAGCACTGCAATATTGTACATCACAAAACACTGAAATACACCATTGACAACCATAAAACTTTGTAAAAATGGCCATTTTTAAGCCAAGAGAATAAACATATTAGTTAATAATAGAGGGAGATTATTGATTTGATGTACTTCTTTTTTTATATATAGTAGTAGTTTATGTTTTTCCCTTAAAAATATGGCTGGGTGCCAAGGGAGTAAAATTGGCCAAGCCTATTTTGGTAGGAAGGATGGCATTACTCCTTCTCCTGTCAATCGCAGCAACACTAGCCAATCGTGGGCTGCCATGAGCTAATGTATGTGGAAGAGGGCAGATAACATGAGTGTGTCACATTGCAATGTGATGGAGCATGAGCAGCAGTTTGAAAAGATGTGATCGTCTGGTTTCACATGTCTTAGAGGAAGTATGTTTTCAGCCCCAGTCCTACAACACCGATAACTATGACTATACCTACACCCGAATTTAGTTCCAGTCTGGAGCAGTCACACCACAACTATAATCCTGACTATAATATCACCTGGTCCTGCCACTCAGGGAAATAAACGCATGCAACTTAAGAACAGTCATGGAAGTTTTTTCCAAGTAGTAGCACATTATTCTGGGTCATACTGTCCAGCTTGGACTTCAAAACAGCCCATGGACATACTCCAGTGGTTGATAAAATACGGATAGGTCGCGGACTACGGAAATATAATAAAAAAGGATACAAAATACAGAGCAGTTACGGATTTTAATACAGATGATGTATCACAGATGCTAATAATTTATGGATTGGTCACGGACTTTTCAGACTGGTTACCGATTTCATATGGATGGGAGCCCAGGTGGCCAAGTGGTTAGAGCACTTGATCGCTAAGCGAATGGTCCCTGGTTCGAGCCTCGGCTCGACAGGGATCTGGGGCTTGCTCCCTGTCCACCCAGCAGTGAATGGGGACCTGGTGGAAACACTGGGGAAGTTAAAGGCGGCGAGGAAAGGAACTGGCCACCCTACCTCACTATGCCGATGGCCCAGGACAAGTGCGCTCTCTAACAGGCACTTCCCCAATGTACGAAAATGTATATGGGACTCCCCTTTGCTTTTTTTTTTTTGCTCATATGGATGATGCATCATTGATAAAAAACTTAAGAAGTCTAAAACAATTAAATGTTTGGACTGCCGAAGTTCATAATTAAAATATCTTACCTGCATTTATATGTTTACTTTATTAATTTACCATTGATATTTCATGGGGGGAAAAAATCATATATCCGTGAATAAAAAGTCCATGCTGTCAGTAAGGCCTCCTCTACGTCCCTAAGCATCTCCAAGGGAGACTCATCACATGGGCATATGCATCTCCTGCCACAGGCCATCCAAGTAGCCAACAGACTCAGCAGATGCTAAAGAGTAAGTACTGGTGAGAGAACATGCGATCTGAGGTCATCCAGTTCATTGCTTCCTGCTCTGATTGTGCTCAGGCAAAGGTTCCATGAACCCCTCCCTCTGGTAAACTCTGTCCCCTCCCCGTACCTCAGAGACCCTGGTCCCACCTGGCCATCGATTTCATCACAGACCTACCATCATCTCAAGGTAACACCACCATCATGGTCACTGTGGACAAAGTCACCAAGGCACTGAGACTCATTCCGCTACCTGGCATCCCTACTGCAGTCCAGACTGCTAAACTGATATTTCAATATGTTTTCAGATACTTTGGCATCCCAGAAGTCATAGTCAGCGACCGTGGTCCCCAGTTCATTTCAAGATTATGGACCTGTTTCATGGAACAATTAGAAGTCTCAGTGAGCCTAACATCTGGATATCACCCCCAATCCAATGGCGAGGTGGAGAGGGCTAACCAGGAGATTGGTTGTTTTCTTCTGATTTTCTGCATGAGCGGCTTATTGAAGTCAGCTGTCTCTCATTCACGTCTAATCAGCCATGCTACTTAAACCCCTCTCCCACACACTCTCACTGCGAAGTATCATTCTGAGTTTCACCAGTCATACCAAACCTTATCTGTTCTGCCTGCTTTTCTGTTTCTTTGACCCTCGCTATTGCCATTTCCCACTACATCTCTAATCTGCTCTATATTGCTCTGTTTACCAATCGACCGACCCTTGCCTGCCTTTGACTACTCTTCTAGTTTTGTGATTTGGCTACGTCTTCAGTTTGCTTCCCTGCTCTCCCCTGCACATACATCCATAAATGCCTGCACCCTGACACATACTTTGTATTATATTTTTTATTTTCTGTGAATCCATATTCCATGACTTCATGATGCAAGAGAGGACGAGGTGGCCAAGTGGTTAGAGCGCTTGACCGCTAAGCGAATGGTCCCCAGTTCGAGCCTCGTCTCGGACGGTGATCTGGGGCTTGCCTCCTGTCCACCCAGCAGTGAATGGGGACCTGGTGGAAACACTGGGGAAAGTAAAGGCGGCGAGGAAAGGAACTGGCCACCCTACCTCACTATGCCGATGGCCCAGGACAAGTGTGCTCTCTAACAGGCACTTCCCCAATGTACGAAAACGTATATGGGACTCTCTTTGCTTTTGCATGATGCAAGAAGGATGTACAAAGATGCCCAGGGAAAAATAGCACATGCTCAGACAACGTCACATGTAAACAATTACCTGATTGGTCAGATGTTTTATCAGATCAGGTCCAGGCCTGGAAAAATCGCTCCAGAAGCAATCTCACCGATACGGATAAACCCAGGCCTGGGCTATACAGTAGGTGTCGTTATCAGTCTGGTATGAGCACCAACCACATAAACTGCAGGTGGGGAGTGATTTATTTACACTGCAAAAACCCGGCTTACAAAAACAAGAAAAAAAAAGTAATAAAATTAGGAATATTTTACTTAAAATAAGCAAAATTATCTGCCAACAGAACAAGAAAATTTGACTTGGCAAGATTTTTAAAAACAAGTAAATATATCTAGCTTTAGAAACCCCACAGATGTCTTAAAACTAATGTATTTATACTAAAAACAAGTAAAGTTGTACTACTCATTTTAACATGCTAGATACTTTGTCCCCCAACCAACAGTTTGACTATTTCATCTGGGCGTATTGGTGTTCTCTGTTTAAGTAAGTGTTTATACCAACTGAGACCGCCAAATAAATCAAAATCAAAACAACAAACCAATCCATTTTGTAGCCTATTTTTGTTGCCAGATTGACAATACAACAATTCATTTCATTTGGTTATCTGTTTTGTGTTAAGAGATTAAAAGAAAGGATAAGATGCTTAAAATAAGAAATTCTGACTTTGACAAACTTGTCATGGTTAATATAACTCCGATGAAATTATGGTAATTCTCATTTTAAGACAGAACTTAGTCATAACCAGTAATAAAATCTCAATAACAAGTTATAATACCTTATTAAGATAATTGAGGGAAAAAAATACTCTTACACAAAACCTGCCTGGAAAGGAGAATTATCTTGGCAGACAAATAAGCATATTTTGTCTTGATTTAAGATATTTAATCTTGGTTACATTTTACTTTTTGCAGTGTATAGTTATCGTTATAGTCAGGGGCGCCGCCAGAAATTTTGGGCCCCATGAAAGATTAGAATTTTGGGCCCCCCAACTTTGCCCACCCTCGTCACAATTGCACTATTGTCATTATTTGACTTTTGATAGCCCATGGACCTTGAGTTTGTGACTTTGTTATTACATTTTATGTATTAACCTACCAGGGACTAGATGAAAACTGGTCAGTGACTAATTCTGGTGCATTTACAATCACAAATGAAAATTCAAGATTTTGCCACATGCCTTCTTGTGCTAGGACAATTGGTAGTGAAATGTGTGATGTGACTGCTAATAAATCATAGAAAAAGTTTTCTACCCAGCATCAAAATACCTATGGAAATCCCATGGATTGTTGTGTGTTAGGTAGAAAGCTGTGTGTACTGTTCTGCAAAAAGGGAATATGTTCAAAGCAAAGTGTGTCTAGACAGAAATTTGAGCGTAAGCAGAATTAGACTATTTGAAACCAATGGTTTAGAACGTGTGAACATTCCACACACGTAACCATGTCAAACACTTGACTGGTGTCCGTTATTAGCAACACTTTAATCTAGCAAACTGTATATGGCTCTCGCTCATTAAAAACTTCAATCCTAAAGCATTTATGGGTTGTATTGCTGCTTACCTCCTTCTCCAAAGGGGGGTTCAGTGGTTTGGTAGGGCGGAGGTCCCCCTGAGGCTGAATCTGTGCATATTTAGGGCACCCCATTAGTTATGAAACTGGTTATTAGCACTAGTTATTAGCACCAGCATAACGTAATATTTCATCTTGTTTATCACACAAGTCAGTTCAGTTATTAAAATGGAAAAAATGTCACTGTACAAACTGTAAAAGTGTTCTCTTGATAGGCTAATCCAACCACGTTCATACTGTTCATTTACCATTGGCTAATATTTTGAACACACATGTGAGCGATAGCTACCTTTCTTTGGGAAAAACTGAGTGACCAGTTGCCTGCCTCTCCGGTCCCTCTCAGCTTTCAGCTGCCTTTCTTTACGTTTTTGACAGCCACTCTTCATATTTAGCGATCATAGACTGTACGCACTCCACTGCTGGCTGGCTGCTGCACCGCGACACAGCAGCAAGTAGCGTTGCACTGATCAGCACAGAGATTTAACGCATCGTGCTTCTACCAGAACTGGACCGTACCATTTCGCAAAAGGGGGAGGGTTAAATGACAATATGTTGAAGAACTCAAGAAATAGACAACCTTGTTCAATTAGCTCATTTTACCAGATGGAATATTGCATTGTTGTTATTTCAAAAGTCTTATTAAAATCATATTATCAGCCCCTTAAAGGGCCCCATGGCAGTGCTGGGCCCCTAGAATTGTTCTAACCTTTCCCCCCCTGGCGGCGCCCATGGTTATAGTTGTAGTTATAGTTATCGGTATTATGGGACCAGACCTTTAGTCTTCACCCTCCCTGGCTGGTCATTATCATGTAATAGCTGACTAGTGGATGCAAATTGACAGATATCAAATTGGGAAGAAAATAGGTCATAATTTTGCTTTTCTGTTAAGTACAATTTCTTTTAGCTCCGAGTGCCCCGAGGTGTACATGTACCCTGATTTAAGAACCTCGAATGCTGATGACTGAAATCCTTTACACACATCTTTCCTGATTGCTGAACAAGAACAGACAGTGAGTGCAGTTAGTGAATGGTATCCTACAATGATTTTCCTCATGCAAGCATAACAGTGCAACCCTGCAAATTTTATCATTTGAACTTAATAAAATATGGCACAAGATAAAGAGCAGATTAAACAATAGGTCTGTTTATTAAACTTGCAGTCTGAAAAGTAAGTCCCATGATAATAACACACATTAAAGCCAGATCTATATTAATATTGATCAAAGATGGTCTGGGAATAACTTTCATTACACTAAATGATATTCGCTGTCCAGGATGTCAGCTTTAATCAGGGTGATATTGATCTTGGACACAAAGGCAGAAGAGGAAGCTTGTTGCTGACCAGTCATTTCTTCCAAAGCTTAATGAAAGTGTGGCTGGTTGATTCAAGGTTGAATTCATTTGCGTGAAGGACAACGCTGTGTGGTCATTTGAGATTGAGAATGATCATGGATGAAATTTTTCAAGACGGAATCCTTTGAGAACCAGTGAGTAACGGACACTTAAAATGACCTTAAAAGGACAGGCTTTTTTTCTTTTTTCTTTTTTTCTACAAAGGCCATTACATATACCTCACTTGCTCTAATCGTTTAGGATTTATTCACATGGCACAGAGGAGCTTTTCACAGAGATGATTTTAGTTTCTAACTAACCTGCAGTACATTTCTAGGCAGCTGGCTAATCAATTTTTCCGGGATCAGATCATGAGGGGGCAGGTGTGAAAAGACTTGGCAGAAGCACAGCAAAATATTTTCTTTATTCCGATTTTCTTTATTCCGCTAATCTCAGGTTCAGAATTGCAAGCTTAATGAATAAGTAAGAATTCTTCTATGAACACAGCATTATTATTATTATTATTATTAAAAATATTAATATTAACATGAGTAAATATCAATGCTTGTTAAGCTAGAAAACCATTTCCCTGATGCAAAATTTGCAAGAATTTACTTTGTTGTAAAGAAGATCATCATCTAGTGATGCCTGTCAGTCTCTTTCTGTTCAACGCTCTGGAGATACAGTATGGAACAGCACTGGCATGCCAGAAAATGTGCTGTGTAATTAGCAGGCAGAGAGCATCCTGTCTCTCTCTTGGCCCCTGGTCAAGTCTACACGCTCGGATCACTTTCAGAGACATTTCAAATAATCCTCTGCAGCACATTAAAGGACCACACACCTGCTTGGTCATAATGTTCCAAGGTTATCTCCATCCCGTGCCTTGAAATATTAAACAAACCCACACACAACATGCCGGTCCTGTGTGTTTTAATCTCAAGCTAAAATTGTTAAATGGTTTTACGAGTCTTAAATTATTGTTTTTCAAGACTGAAATTAAAGTGACTCAAGTGACTGAAGTGAGTCAGTTGCTTTCCAAATGTGTTCCGTCTCTCAGCCACCCACCCACACACACACACACACACACACACACACACACACACTGGTACTTCTATCTTTGTGGGGACTCTCATTGATATAATGCATTCCGTAACCCCTTACCCTAACCTTAACCATCACAACTAAATGCCTGACTCCACCCCTAACCCCACCCCTAACCCTAACCTAAACCTAATTCTAACCTGAACCCTAAAACTAAGTCGTATCCCTCAGACAGTCCTTTGAAGAAGTGAGGACCAGCCAAAATGTCCTCACGTCCCAAAAATGTCCTAACTCTGTCCATAAAAAGTGTATTCCAGTCCTCAATATGTAGCAAGTACAAGCGCGCACGCACACACACACACACACACACACACACACACACACACACACACACACACACTACTAGAACATTGTAGTTAGTCAGACAAATAATGTTTGAAAGGTGGGGGTGCAAAGAGAGATAGACAGAGTGAGGGATGGTTAAAAGGAGGAGGAGAAGACAAAATTGAGCATGAGAGAGAGAGAGAGAAGGAGGGGCAAAGTGTGAGACAGTGACAGGGGAAAGTAAAGGAACAAGACAGGAACAATCATCACTACAGTTACTCCAGTGGAGACACAGATTTCCTCCTGTCTTTACAAGCTGGTCGAATTTCTTATTTGCATTTTGAAAAAATCTTTAACCATTAAGTTTTGTTCAGTTGTTCAATTCAGTGCTGATAAATAGTTTTAACAGGCATACTCGCACCATTTGAATGGAATCTCTTCATAGACACAACAATTTGTAGGTTTAAATTTTAGATGCTTTGTAAAAACCTTTCAGACGTGACCTTTCGAGACCTCACCAGCCAGGATGAATCTAGCCAGGAGCATCCAGCTAATCCTGATCCTCTGCCTTCCATGCATCTACGGTAACGTCCTTATTTTTTTCATGCTTCTTGCTGAGCTCGGGGTTTTTAATCAACATACAGTACGTGGTGACAAATAACCCTATGTGTGCAGAATTCTATACTGAGTTTGAACATGTAATGGATACAGGTAAAGAAATGTGATGCAAAAATGTCTGACTTTAGAAAAAAAATTACTTCTAAAATAGCTTATTAGCAGCTAGAGAAAGCCTTTTTTTTAGAGTGACATTATAAAAGAAAAACATTGTTTTGCTTTCCTAAAGAACGGTTGGATTTTTGTTGCCACAGAAACATTTTTTTTCACCTCCATAAATCTCATCTCATCTCATTATCTGTAGCCGCTTTATCCTGTTCTACAGGGTCGCAGGCAAGCTGGAGCCTATCCCAGCTGACTACGGGCGAAAGGCGGGGTACACCCTGGACAAGTCGCCAGGTCATCACAGGGCTGACACATAGACACAGACAACCATTCACACTCACATTCACACCTACGCTCAATTTAGAGTCACCAGTTAACCTAACCTGCATGTCTTTGGACTGTGGGGGAAACCGGAGCACCTGGAGGAAACCCACGTGGACACGTGGACAACATGCAAACTCCGCACAGAAAGGCCCTTGCTGGCCACGGGGCTTGAACCCAGAACCTTCTTGCTGTGAGGCGACAGTGCTAACCACTACACCACCGTGCCGCCACCTCCATAAATGTTTCCATTATTTGGAAGGATCTTTGTGGAGACTGATTGCTGCATTTATTGTGGTAACAACTAAAAAAAATTGAATCATGGATCAAAAAAATGGCTCTTTTTATACACTCAAAAATGATTTACTCCTTTTCTGGAAACTAGAAACAGCGCAACACTAGCATGGTGGTGTAGTGGTTAGCACTGTTGCCTCACAGCAAGAAGGTTCTGGGTTCGAGCCCAGTGGCCGATGGAGGCCTTTCTGTGTGGAGTTTGCATGTTCTCCCCATGTCTGTGTGGGTTTCCTCCAGGTGCTCCAGTTTCCCCCACAGTTCAGGTTAGGTTAACGTGGTGCAGCCATGGCCTGAGGTTGGGCTGAAGTGCCCTTGAGCAAAACATCTAACCCCCGGGTGCTGTAGCATAGCTGTAGCATTCTCCATTAGGTAGAGTGATGCAATACACATGCGATATGCTAACAATATTGCATGCAATGAAACCTGCTAGGAATAGAATACATGTTTTTATTCCATCAAAAAAGTGTCCTGTATGTATAATAATATCTTATAAATGACACAATAAACCAGCAGGTGATTATTATTTACTGTGGAAGGAGTTGTTGTGATCTGGACGAAGCTTGCTGCTTAAGATCACACTGCTACAAGGCTTCACAACTAGGAAGTGAAGACTAAAGAGCTTATTTATCTTCATACCCAGTAATAAGACAGCAACTTTCCGGACTGTAGGGCTCTTCAGCAAGCTAAAACGCACCTGATAAATTGGATTAGCAAAACTGCATCAATTTCCCAGGCCAAGAGAGTCGCCTCATCTTAATAAGTGCTGCTCGGAGTGCACACATCTCTGCTGTAGAAGTTGATTGAAGTTATGACTTAGAGAAGACCTTCACTCAGTGTCTTTATATATGAATGGATATATTTAACAGTTATTCCACAAAATCGAGTCGTACATGAGCTGATATCCGATGAGGCGCGTAGCACCGAGTTGGCTATAAACCATGTACAACGAGATTGACTGGAATAACTGTTTTATTCTATCCACAGTCACTGGATTTTGAGAAACAGAGCATTTTTACTTTTATTTTTTTGCAAATTCGATAAATAAAAACATTATACAAAACGTCCGATGAAATCATTTCCGCTTAGAATCATTTCGCTTCAAACCGGTGAAATGACAGGAGCAGTTTGTGAAAAATGTGACAATAATAATTATTGAAAAATAAAAAATACACATTCTTACCAGGGCGGCACGATGGTGTAGTGGTTAGCGCTGTCGCCTCACAGCAAGAAGGTCCGGGTTCGAGCCCCGTAGCCGGCGAGGGCCTTTCTGTGTGGAGTTTGCATGTTCTCCCCGTGTCCGCGTGGGTTTCCTCCGGGTGCTCCGGTTTCCCCCACAGCCCAAAGACATGCAGGTTAGGTTAACTGGTGACTCTAAATTGACCGTAGGTGTGAGTGTGAATGGTTGTCTGTGTCTATGTGTCAGCCCTGTGATGACCTGGCGACTTGTCCAGGGTGTACCCCGCCTTTCGCCCGTAGTCAGCTGGGATAGGCTCCAGCTTGCCTGCGACCCTGTAGAAGGATAAAGCGGCTAGAGATAATGAGATGAGATGAGACATTCTTACCATCAAATACTTTTATTCTATATTTTGTTGCTTTTTTTGTATTTTTTGCGTTTTTGGTTTTTATTAGTTTTTATTGCGTCCTCGGTTGGTTCAGCAACACGCTCCACCATTTTGTTTTTCTCTACTCATGGTATATGAGCTGATACCCTACACTGTAAAAAAAGAATAGTCGAGAATACTTTAAATTTCAAGGCAACAGTCTGCATTAAGAATTTTATGTTTTGCCAACGATGTATGCCCATGATAATCCAAACTATGATAACACTGTTATCTTTATTAAGAATTCTTAATTAAGTCAATTTTCAATTCCTCATTCTGCCAACATAGATTTCTCTTTTTGCTGAACAGTGGCATTCACAGTAGTACAAAAAGGCAATTGAGGTTATCACAATTTTTGGGGGGGCTTTTTTTTGGATAGGACAGTGTAGAGACAGGAAATGAGCAGGAGAGAGAGACGGATTGGGAAATGACCTCAGGTCGGAATCGAACCCAGGTCCCCAGACTTATGGTATGGCACCTTATCCACCTGAGCCAATGACAACATGATCTTCAACCGGAGAGAGAACCACATTGCCCAGCCCTTGCATTTGGGAGAGGAAACCCCGTGTCTTGGTCATTAAGAGCATGCGCTGAATAAACACCTGTGGCAATTATGTATTTTCAATTCAGATTATTCACTACTGTATATTTACACATCATTGAGGTGCACCCTATCAGTTTGATGTGGATTTTTCTGTTCGTTAATAATTATTCATATTTTCTTGTCCATTCAATTGTGAATATGGAATTACTTGAACAAAGCATAATTCTATTTTTTAGAATTATCCACATCAAGAAAAATCCACATCAAACTGATAGGGTGCACCTCAATGATGTGTAAATATACAATAGTGAATAATCTGAATTGAAAATACATAATTGTCACAGGTGTTTATTCAGCGCATGCTCTTAATGACCAAGACACGTGGTTTCCTCTCCCAAATGCAAGGGCTGGGCAATGTGGTTCTCTCTCCGGTTGAAGTTCATGTTGTCGTGGCTCAGGTGGATAAGGCGCCCTACCATAAATCCGGGGGCCTGGGTTTGATTCCGACCTGAGGTCATTTCCTGATCTGTCTCTACACTGTCCTATCCAAGTAAAGGTGAAAAAAGCTCCCCTCAAAATTGTGATAACCTCAATTGCCTTTTTGTACTACTGTGAATGCCACTGTTCAGCAAAAAGAGAAATCTATGTTGGCAGAATGAGGAATTGAAAATTGACTTAATTAAGAATTCTTAATAAAGATAACAGTGTTATCATAGTTTGGATTATCATGGGCACATCGTTGGCAAAACATAAAATTATTAATGCAGACTGTTGCCTTGAAATTTCAAGTATTCTCAACTATTCTTTTTTACAGTGTAGTAGTAGAGTAGCCAATCAGAGCGTGTGATTGCTCATATACAGTGAATGTCGACAGAATAAAGTATGCACGTCTGTTTGTTTCCCTCTTGCTCTTTTAGTGTGCACACCTGCCCCAGCACGTGGCCATGCAGAGGAGCGACTACTTCAGGTTTTATTCCGTCGCTATAACAAACTCTCACGTCCTGTAGAGAACATCTCAGATGTGGTGCTGATCCACTTCGGCCTTTCCATCGCACAACTCATCGATGTAGTGAGTTTAAACTCTAGCTGGAATATAACCCTGTACATATAGTATATTTACATCAGTGCGTTAGAAAGAAGGACATAAAGAAATGCAGTGTTTTTGTTCACATATTCCAGCCTCGAAGGAACTGCTTTGTATACATTTTCTAACTTCCTGACTTCTATTTGATCAAATCATATTAAAAAAAGATATGTTTTCTTTTTATGATTGTGCCATTTGTTAATAGTTTAATTTTATTCCCTATGGCAGGATGAAAAGAATCAAATGATGACCACCAATGTGTGGGTGAAACAGGTATGTTTTGATCAGTTGGAGCAAATAATTGAAAATTAATGAGATTTTTAATTGAAACTGGCTCAGGTTCCCTCGCACCCAGTTATCCTGTCATGCCTGCTGATTCAGAACATTGATGAGAGTGTATGTGCCCTGACAGGAATGGAGTGATTACAAGCTGCGCTGGAACCCTGAGGAGTTTGAGAATGTCACCTCCATCAGAATCCCCTCCGAGCTCATCTGGAGGCCTGATATTGTGCTCTACAACAAGTGGGTGCTTCAGTGGACCAATGCCAAATCTCAACATTCTGAATACTTACTGCATATCAGCACATGATATCACAAATTCTAATAATACTTATTATGTAATCATTAGTTCTTTATTTACCGTATATATAGATATCTGGAACATTCCTGAAATATAAATATGCTTCTCCACGTTTCACCGTTGTTGTTCTCCAGACTGGCAGCTGGAGCAGTTGTCTTAAGCCAAAATTCTTAAGTTACTCGGTAGTTAGACAAGATGGAACTGAGATGCAAGTGAGAATGTAAAGCCTGTAAACTCAATGAGGTGCTGCAAAAACAAGTAGTAAACCTCCATATGGTCACTGCTTCAAAGTCAGGAAGTGTCTAGGGAACAGCAAAATTCTTACTTGCCAATTTCACAGTATCAGCATTAAACTCATTACAGTGTGGTGACAGCTGTAGGGTGGTGTAGTGTAGAGGTCTGAGCGGGTCTGATTTTTCAGGCCGGCTCCTGCCCGCGCCCGCATTGTGCAGTCCCACTCCCGCCCGCGCCCGCAAAGAATTATGATTTTCAGTCCCGCTCCCGCCCGCGCCCACAAAAAAATAATGATTTTCAGTCCCGCTCCCGCCCGCGTCTGCCATATTTTGTCCCGCTCCCGCCCCCGCCCGCAAATCCCGCATGATGCAGACGTTCGTGTTATTTCTCAGGAAAGTTCTTGTCTTGACACAGCATGATGGTGCCCTGCCCCCTACTTTGAGTGGATTTGAGCATAAATATCTACAGCTCACGTTTGTTATTGTTTACCTTGTTTCTGAATTCAGCATGTAGTATCTATAATAATAATAATAATTAGTGCTGTCAAACGATTAAAATATTTAATCGCACATTTTTATCACATGAGAAACCATTATAATTCTCTGATCAGCATAAAAAAGTGAATGGGCTTGCTTTGTACCAATGTGTTTTTTTGCTTCTGATTGGACAGCCAAATTTGCATATTACAGGAAGGATTTCTGGGATAGCATTGAGTCAAGCCTACCGTCACTGTGTAACCTGTCTCTCTGATTAAAGTTGTAGACTAACGCAACAAGTAAATCAATTCACTCATGGTTCTTTTGCTAGCTGGGTGTGAACTGCGAGTTATTATAGTCATCAAAGAATTTTTCCTTAGAGTGATCAATGGAGAGTTTAAAATGCTATTTCTCACTCAGTCTCACTCTCTCTGCAAATTTAGGCATCTTAAAATGTTTTTATTAATGCCAAATAAAATATCCAGCACAAATTATATATGATAGACATAAATTAATAATTTATGAATTTTATTTCAAGCACGTTTTTAGTTAGCGGGACTGCAGCTTATCACCGCTCCCACCCGCGCCGCATATGTGCACTCCTGCTCCCACCCGCGCGCGCATATGTGCACTTCCGGTCCCGCCCGCGCCCGCAATGAGCTTTCAAAATTTGTCCCGCGCAGCACTGCTTTGCGGCGGGTCCCGCGGGACTCCCGCGGGAGTGCAGGGCTCTAGTGTAGTGGTTGGCTTGGCACTGTCAACTAGGCTTATACAGTGCTCAGCATAAATGAGTACACCCCCTTTGAAAAGTAACATTTTAAACAATATCTCAATGAACACAAACAATTTCCAAAATGTTGACAAGACAAAGTTTAATATAACATCTGTTTAACTTATAACATGAAAGTAAGGTTAATAATATAACTTAGATTACACATTTTTCAGTTTTACTCAAATTAGGGTGGTGCAAAAATGAGTACACCCCACAACAAAAACTACTACATCTAGTACTTTGTATGGCCTCCATGATTTTTAATGACAGCACCAAGTCTTCTAGGCATGGAATGAACAAGATGGCGACATTGTGCAACATCAATCTTTTTCCATTCTTCAACAATGACTTTTGGGACACCCTGTAGCACAGGGGTGGGCAAACTTTTTGGCTCAGGGGCCACATTGACTTTTGAAATTTGCCAGGCGGGCCGGGCCGACACCAAATTCATACATATCGAACATAAACCGGAAAAGTTTTAGTGTTATTGTAAGGCCTTCACTGACAGAGACCCAAATGCAGATCAGATTGACATTTATTTTAGTTCTCAGTCAACAAAGGCAGAGCAGAAAAATGCTTGCAGTTCAATAGATTGGCACATAAAAAAATATATACACATAAAAACAAACACCAGCACTACAGCAGCCACCCACGACAACCAAAATTACTAAGAGTTATACTTTTTATATTATTATGTCTGTAAACATGTGACTACCATCTTATTACAGCTCCAACATAGTTTTAAAAAGAGAAAGTGTTAATACTCACATTCACTCAGCAACCGCTGAGCTGTATTCGTCCGTGCTTGCGCTGACTGGTTGTTAGCATAATTAGCATGCTTGGAGGAAAAGTGCCATTTGATGTTATATTCCTTTAAAACTGCAACGGTTTCTTTGCAAATAAGGCATACAGCCTTTGATCGGACTTCAGCAAAAAAAATATTTAGTTGTCCATTCTTTATTGAACACCCTGCACTCACTGTCCACTTTTCTTTTTTTAGGACCACTCATTGTAAAGTTTTATCCTGTGTTCTCGAGATCATCAGTGGCACGGGCGACAGAATGATTTCCATGGCACGCGCTGCACCACTCTGCAAATGTAATCTCGCGTGAATACGACTGACTGGAAAGACGGATCTCTAGAGTACCTGTCTACGTGATAACACTGATGCTTATAGTTTATAGATCTGCTCAATCGTGTTTATATGATTGTCTTCCGCGGGCCGGATTAAAAACGCCAACGGGCCGGATGTGGCCCGCGGGCCATAGTTTGCCCACCTCTGCTGTAGCATTTACTTTTATAAAATGACTAGGTTACCTGGTGTTGCCTGGGTTTTGCAAAATTCTGGGTTGCCCCCAGACTTCCATGTCAAATTTGGTGAAGATCCATCGAGAAATGGTGATGTTAACCGAAGACAAACAAAAATCCAAACATCCACCACCCAGGGGCCCACTGGGGACCCCCTGGGGCCCGTACATGAATTTTGTTTATATCTGCAAAATTCTGGGTCATCCCCATACCTACTTGCCAAATTTGGTGAAAATCCATTGAGAAATGGCAACGTTAGCTCAAGACAAACAAATGAACAAACAAACTTTGCTGTTTATGATATAGACAAAGTGGTGATTGAATGTTTGTGAACCCTTTAGAATTTTCTATATTTCTGCATAAATATCATCTAAAAGATCATCAGATTTTCACACAGGTCCTAAAAGTAGATAAAGAAAACCTGGTTAAACAAATGAGACAAAAGAATTATACTTGGTCATTTATTTATTAAGGAAAATGATCCAATATTACATTTCTGTGAGTGGCAAAAGTATGTGAACCTCTAGGATTAGCAGTTAATTTGAAGGTGAAATTAGAGTCAGGTGTTTTCAATCAATGGGATGACAATCAGGTGTGAGTGGGCACCCTGTTTTATTTAAAGAACAGGGATCTATCAAAGTCTGATCTTCACAACACATGTTTGTGGAAGTGTATCATGGCATGAACAAAAGAGATTTCTGAGGACCTCAGAAAAAGTGTTGTTGATGCTCATCAGGCTGGAAAAGGTTACAAAACCATCTCTAAAGAGTTTGGACTCCACTAATCCACAGTGAGACAGATTGTGTACAAATGGAGGAAATTCAAGACCATTGTTACCCTCCCCAGGAGTGGTCGAGCAACAAAGATCACTCCATGAGCAAGGCGTGTAATAGTCAGTGAGGTCACAAAGGACCCCAGGGTAACTTCTAAGCAACTGAAGGCCTCTCTCACATTGGCTAATGTTAATGAGTCCACCATCAGGAGAACACTGAACAACAATGGTGTGCATGGCAGGGTTGGAAGGAGAAAGCCACTGCTCTCCAAAAAGAACATTGCTGCTCGTCTGCAGTTTGCTAAAGATCATGTGGACCCTAAGCACACAAGTCGTTCTACCAAAGAATGGTTAAATAAGAATAAAGTGAATGTTTTGGAATGGCCAAGTCAAAGTCCTGACCGTAATCCAATGGAAATGTTGTGGAAGGACCTGAAGCGAGCAGTTCATGTGAGGAAACCCACCAACATCCCAGAGTTGAAGCTGTTCTGTACGGAGGAATGGGCTAAAATTCCTCCAAGCCGGTGTGCAGGACTGATCAACAGTTACCGGAAACATTTAGCTGCAGTTATTGCTGCACAAGGGGGTCACACCAGATACTGAAAGCAAAGGTTCACATACTTTTGCCACTCACAGATATGTAATATTGGATCATTTTCCTAAATAAATAAATGACCAAGTATAATATTTTTGTCTCATTTGTTTAACTGGGTTCTCTTTATCTACTTTTAGGACTTGGGTGAAAATCTGATGATGTTTTAGGTCATATTTATGCAGAAATATAGAAAATTCTAAAGGGTTCACAAACTTTCAAGCACCACTGTATACTGGTGGATCTGGAGCCTATCTCAGTAACACTGGCTGTAAAGTGGAATAATTCACCATGGATGGGATGACAGTCCATTGCAGGGCACCATGCGTGCCCTGCAATGGACTAGCGCACACACACACTGAGTGGAAAAATACCTTTGTATTTTGTACATTCTTTGAAAAGGGGCTCGAATTACACTCCTTCTAACCCTAAATGATTATTCATGCTTTTATCTATTGCTAGCGCTGATGGAGATTTTGCCGTGACCCACTTGACCAAAGCCCAGGTGTTCCATGATGGCAGAGTCAAATGGAAGCCTCCTGCCATATATAAAAGCTCCTGCAGTATTGACGTCACGTTCTTCCCTTTCGATCAGCAGAACTGTAAGATGAAGTTTGGCTCATGGACGTATGACAGAGCTAAGATTGATTTAATCAGCATGGACAGCAACGTGGACCAAATGGACTACTGGGAGAGTGGTGAGTGGGTCATCATTAACGCTGTGGGAAAATACAACAGCAAGAAATACGAGTGCTGCACAGAAATCTACCCAGACATCACATACTACTTCATCATCCGCCGGCTTCCTCTGTTCTACACTATCAATCTGATCATCCCATGCCTGCTGATCTCATGCTTGACCGTTCTTGTGTTCTACCTCCCCTCGGAGTGTGCTGAGAAGATCACGCTGTGCATATCCGTACTCCTGTCACTCACTGTCTTCCTCCTGCTCATCACAGAAATCATCCCTTCCACCTCGCTGGTCATCCCACTCATCGGTGAGTACCTGCTCTTCACCATGATCTTTGTCACGCTTTCCATTATCATCACCGTGTTTGTGCTGAACGTGCACCACCGCTCATCCCGTACACATCGAATGCCTCATTGGGTCCGCCAGCTCTTTCTCCACCTGGTACCACGATACCTTTTTATGAAACGTCCTCCCGATGCTGGAAAGAGAAACTGCCGTAAGCTTGTTGAAATGATGCACAGGCCAATGGCACTGCAGCCCATGCAGCAGGATAACCCCACCTTGCCCATGTCCCTTGATTTGGGTAAGGTTTCTGCTGCTTCATCATGTGCAATGCAGCAAGAAGCAGCTTCTAAATCTCCTCTTTTCTGCAGCTCCCCCAGCAGTCAGTACTCCATCCTTCAAGAGGAGCCCACATACACAAACGTCACTCCTAGACTCACATGCACTCAAGTGAACACTTCTTCTACCTCAAGTCCTTCTTTGTGTTCAGATGCACCCCTTGGGCCTCTGCTTCAAACATTAGCTCTCAGTGAGGTTTGTCAATTTCAGTGCCACAGTGCTGAGAGTGTATTTGTCGATACCACAGAGGGTACGCATGAGACAGAAACTCTTTGGCACTGTCATAAGCATGAGGAGACAAGTATACAGACATATTTCACTGCAGATAGAGGTGAAAGTACAAGTTCGTGTGTAAGACAGAAGATCCGGGGCACTCAAATCTCAAGCCCAAGCTGCAGTAAAGAATCCAAGTTGGAGGAAACTGACTTTCCAGTGTCACAGTCACTCCTGCGGGCCCTCGAGGGAGTCCAGTACATCGCTGACCATCTCAGAGCTGAGGATGCAGACTTTTCGGTATGTTTCAGAACTCTAACAGTTCAAAAGCATGCCAGACAAACAAAATGTACAGTGGTGTTTGAAAGTTTGTGAACCCTTTAGAATTTTCTATATTTCTGCATAAATATGACCTAAAACATCATCAGATTTTCACACAAGTCCTAAAAGTAGATAAAGAGAACCCAGTTAAACAAATGAGACAAAAATATTATACTTGGTCATTTATTTATTGAGAAAAATGATCCAATATTACATATCTGTGAGTGGCAAAAGTATGTGAACCTCTATTTTCTATTCTCTGTTTATCCTGTAATGATGCTGCTGGAATTTTAATTTCCCTGAAGGAATCCTCCCAAAGGGATCAATAAAGTTTTATCTTATCTAATCTAATCTAATCTAATCTAATCTAATCTAATCTAATCTAATCTAATCTAATCTAATCTAATGATTAGCAGTTAATTTGAAGGTGAAATTAGAGTCAGGTGTTTTCAATCAATGGGACGACAATCAGGTGTGAGTGGGCACCCTGTTTTATTTAAAGAACAGGGATCTATCAAAGTCTGATCTTCACAACACATGTTTGTGGAAGTGTATCATGGCACGAACAAAGGAGATTTCTGAGGACCTCAGAAAAAGTGTTGTTGATGCTCATCAGGCTGGAAAAGGTTACAAAACCATCTCTAAAGAGTTTGGACTCCACCAATCCACAGTCAGACAGATTGTGTACAAATGGAGGAAATTTAAGACCATTGTTACCCTCCCCAGGAGTGGTCGACCAACAAAGATCACTCCAAGAGCAAGGTGTGTAATAGTTGGCGAGGTCACAAAGGACCCCAGGCTAACTTCTAAGCAACTGAAGGCCTCTCTCACATTGGCTAATGTTAATGTTCATGAGTCCACCATCAGGAGAACACTGAACAACAATGGTGTGCATGGCAGGGTTGCAAAGAGAAAGCCACTGCTCTCCAAAAAGAACATTGCTGCTCGTCTGCAGTTTGCTAAAGATCATGTGGACTAGCCAGAAGGCTATTGGAAAAATGTTTTGTGGACGGATGAGACCAAAATAGAACTTTTTGGTTTAAATGAGAAGCGTTATGTTTGGAGAAAGGAAAACACTGCATTCCAGCATAAGAACCTTATCCCATCTGTGAAACATGGTGGTGGTAGTATCATGGTTTTGGGCCTGTTTTGCTGCATCTGGGCCAGAATGGCTTGCCATCATTGATGGAACAATGAATTATGAATTATACCAGCAAATTCTAAAGGAAAATGTCAGGACATCTGTCCATGAACTGAATCTCAAGAGAAGGTGGGTCATGCAGCAAGACAACGACCCTAAGCACACAAGTCGTTCTACCAAAGAATGGTTAAAGAAGAATAAAGTTAATGTTTTGGAATGGCCAAGTCAAAGTCCTGACCTTAATCCAATGGAAATGTTGTGGAAGGACCTGAAGCGAGCAGTTCATGTGAGGAAACCCACGAACATCCCAGAGTTGAAGCTGTTCTGTACGGAGGAACGGGCTAAAATTCCTCCAAGCCGGTGTGCAGGACTGATCAACAGTTACCGGAAACATTTAGTTGCAGTTATTGCTGCACAAGGGGGTCACACCAGATACTGAAAGCAAAGGTTCACATACTTTTGCCACTCACAGATATGTAATATTGGATCATTTTCCTCAATAAATAAATGACCAAGTATAATATTTTTGTCTCAATTGTTTAACTGGGTTCTCTTAGTCTACTTTTAGGACTTGTGTGAAAATCTGATGATGTTTTAGGTCATATTTATGCAGAAATATAGAAAATTCTAAAGAGTTCGCAAACTTTCAAGCACCACTATACCATTTACCAAGTAGTACCTTCTTCTTTATTTAGGAAAATCAGTTATGTTACACTTTTTACCATTTCATTTGCATGTTAGCTTTGTACACAAGGTAATGGTGAGCCATAAGCATCACATACCAAACAGGTTTTTCGATTCTTTGAACTCCTTTAAGCTGGATATGCGTGGCTTGTTATAAATTTTTACGACAGAAATAAAATGTCACAGGTAAAACACTACCCTTTCACACTGAAATCAGTCATCCATTAAAAATGCGAGATGTGGTGATTGGATGATATAGTGTGAAATATAAAATTAATAATTTTTTTCTTCTTACCAGGTAAGAGAAGACTGGAAATATGTCGCCATGGTGATTGATAGAATATTTCTCTGGATGTTTGTGCTGGTGTGTATTTTGGGTACAGCTGGACTGTTTCTGCCTCCTTGGTTGGCTGGAATGATCTAGAATCTGATTGGACAAGAAACCCGCCAAACTATTTCAGTGTCTTCATCCAGATCCACTGTTTTTGACTGCACGTCTGCAATATCACAATATCACATTCCAGAATGTCCAGAGTGGCCACTGTAATGATGAAGCATTTTTTCAAGGTCAGCTTATATTTCCTTGATATGCTTTCATGGCACAAAATGGTTTATTCCTGTCCTTTCAACCAAGGTCCGTTTCTGTCGCAAGCAAGCTGCTGTGCCGTCTTCTGAAACGTTCTTTCATCTGTGTATTATTCAGTTTAAATTTGTGCTTTAAATCTGTGCCAATTATAACCACATGCCTTCATGCCATTCGTTATATGTTAAAGATTCTGCTACAAAACTGTCCTTAAATCATAGATGAATATAATTACGAAGTTATTAAGTTAAACATATTGACGGAATATCGGCAACTTCATTCTGAAATTTATTTCAGAATAATCTAGATATTCATGTGCCATATTTGTACTGTTATTGTTATTTTTTTCCACAGGGAAACGTGAATAAATGTTTGAATAGATTGAATTCACTGGACACCCATGTTATCCCAGAGCTCTATTTTTCATCTCTGTTTCAACAAATTGTGAGAAATTGCCTTCTGCTCGATCTGGTGATTATACCACTATAGATACAGCACTACGTACACACACACACACACAATGGCGGGATCGAGATAAGCTCCTGTGCCACAGTTCATGCTGTCAGCTCGGAAGCTGTAGCTGGATGCCCAATAGTAAAGTTTTTATCTCATCTCTCATCTCTAGCCACTTTATCCTGTTCTACAGGGTCGCAGGCAAGCTGGAGCCTATCCCAGCTGACTACGGGCGAAAGGCGGGGTACACCCTGGACAAGTCGCCAGGTCATCACAGGGCTGACACATAGACAACCATTCACACTCACATTCACACCTACGGTCAATTTAGAGTCACCAGTTAACCTAACCTGCATGTCTTTGGACTGTGGGGGAAACCGGAGCACCCGGAGGAAACCCACGCGGACACGGGGAGAACATGCAAACTCCGCACAGAAAGGCCCTCGCCGGCCATGGGGCTCGAACCCGGACCTTCTTGCTGTGAGGCGACAGTGCTAACCACTACACCACCGTGCCGCCCGTAAAGTTTTTATATTTCAAGAAAATAGTTACAGCTTCAGTCAAGAACAACAAAGCCTTGCGTTTCTTTCATAATAGTTCAGACTGGTTTTAGAATTATATCAGGTAAAATTCACTCTGAAAAACAACAGGAATGTCTTTCAGTGTCTTTCAAATATTGTATATTGAGATGATCTTAATCCAAAGCAAGACTTGTAACTACATTCTGCACATGTAACTGCAGCTCATAACGGATACGTAAAACAAAGCAAGCACCAGCAGTTACATAGTCAACTTCAAATCGGTAAAATCCTTCATCTTAATAAAAATATGTTACTTTTTAAAAATGTGGATGGCTCAGTGGGTGGCATTGCTGCCTCAGGGCTCCAGGGTCCTGGGAATTTCACTTGTTCTCCCTTGTTCACTTTGATTTTCCTCTGGGTTCTCCAGTTTCCTCCATCCATCCATCCATCCATCCATCCATTATCTCTAGCCGCTTTATCCTGTTCTACAGGGTCACAGGCAAGCTGGAGCCTATCCCAGCTGACTATGGGCAAGAGGTGGGGTACACCCTGGACAAGTCACCAGGTTATCGCAGGGCTGATACATAGAGACAAACAACCATTCACACTCACATTCACACCTACGGTCAATTTAGAGCCACCAATTAACCTAACCTGCATGTCTTTGGACTGTGGGGGAAACTGGAGCACCCGGAGGAAACCCACGCGGACACGGGGAGAATATGCAAACTCCGCACAGAAAGGCCTTTGCTGGCCGCTGGGCTCGAACCCAGAACCTTCTTGCTGTGAGGCGACAGTGATAACCACTACACCACCATACTGCCCAACTGGGGGCCCATCTGTGGCGAATTCTCTTACCTTGTGCCCAGTGTTACTGGAATTAGCTCCAGATGGGCTGTGAACCTGCCCAGGATAAAGTGTCCTAAAATATAGCCATGCCTTCGGAATGTTCAAAATAAATGAGTAAATAAGTGTTATGTCATCAGTTCTTTAAAAAAAATTGATTTTTCAACTGTTCTTTCTTTCCAGGAACTCTGTTGTTGTCTGATCATTTTCTGATTCCTACGGACATAAATACCATATAAGTTTGAAGACGTGAAAACTTCTGCATTTGGAAGCGATTATTGTGATTGTATTAGGACAAAAGTGAGCCTTTTTGGAGTGCACACCACTAGAGCATTTCCTCAAACTGGGGAATTATTCAAAGTAAATTCACGCAATACCCATTGTAAAATATGGACGTTGCTCATTGATGCTTTGGGTTGTTGGTGGAGGAGCTCAGCGAAGATTGATTACATAATGAAGTACCAGGATATTTAAACTCAAAACTTGATTGGATAACTTTCCTAAATAATGCATCCCCATCAATACAGACATGACTGAAGAAACATCAAATCAATGTTTTGCAGCAGCCAAAGATAAGCATTAGCCTGAATTCAAACAGAGCTGTCTGCATGTGTAAACCTAATAACATTAACAGGAACTTCAAATTTGAAAGGAGCGGACCAAGACCCCTGTAAAAGTGTCTCCAGTGTCCTTGTTGGACATCATGATGAGTTGAGAACTAGCGTTATCCTCTCCAGTGGATACTTCACTAAATTGTAGAGTTGATCATTTTGAGAAAGGTGTTTTTAAAAACAAAATCCACTAGTTAAAGGACCCATGGCATGGTGGTTTGTTGATGCTTTAAATGGGCTCGTGGAGGTTTCCGGATGTTATATCCGCAGCCTTTCTCGAAATGAACCCTCGGCACGTAAATATAGCCTCCTGGGAGAACGCCCCATTTCAGCGCTTTTCCCAGTGCGTCGTTTTGCTAATGAGAAGCAGGAGGAGGGGAAGGGTAGAGGGTGGGGGCAGGCCATGGGGGGAGGGGGAGGGGCTTGACCAAGCTGCACACACACATACTCGCTGCTATCAGCGCCTGTAGCCACGCTGCTAAGACAAAACCCCGTTCTCCCTCGGACTCCTTTCGTAAACTCAACATGACACAGAGAACAGAGAGTGAGAGTGTTCGGAGTGGTAGTTTACGAACATATAATACCCTAGGCTTGAACACGCACTCCATAACCAAAGAGGATAGAAGCAGCAACTACAGCAACATAGCGCTTATCCAACAGAAGACATGCATTGCGGAGCAATAGTCAAACATAAGCTCATAAGTTACAGTCAATTTCCAGACTAAACTCAGTTTAACAGAGCATGCTGCATGCTCTTTAGTTTTGTAGCGCAGAGTACCTGGCTAACTGCAGGAAGCGGTTAGCTGCACAGCTAATGTAGCCATTGCTAGGCTAACGCACCGATTTTAAAACACGGCAAAACGACCAGTTATACACTTACTTGTTCGGTGTTTGCGGCTGATGCGGCAGGGATGCTTGGTACGGACCCAGGCTTCAGTGACAGTTGATGTGCAAAACCTGCCCTGTACTGTCCCAAGTTGTGGAAACATTCCTCAGGAAAATGCTTCCGACAAACACACACCGTCTTAGGTAGACTCGACGGCGTATTATTGAAGTAAATAAAATTAAGCCACTGCGTCTTCAGGGGCTCTCCCGTCGGCAGTAAAAACAGACTCCTTTCTGTGTTGTCACATCCATGTACAGCGCAATTTCCATGTTTCGCTCGCTTAGGTGATGCCATGTTGTTGTGTCCTCCCTCTATGGTCTCCTCACTACAACTGGGCGGGGCAATCCATACAGTGGGTGGGAATCCAGAGGGGGGGCGTGGGGATCATCTCCCTTGCTGACGTAGTAAAGTGAAGAGCTTATCAACGCGCCGTTTTGACGCGCCATTCTCAAATGTTGGGCATAGTTTGGTTTACACATTATGACATTTCTAGCCACTGGGGTGACTTAAGAAGGTCAGAGGAACTCATTTTAACGTTAAAAAACCTCAGAAAGTGAAAATTTCATGCCATGGGACCTTTAACACAGACATTAAAAAAAGGCAGAATTTAGCTTCATGTCCAAAAAAACTGCAGAGTTAACTCTACTACTCCATGTTCATTCACTTGGTCGATCCTATAGATTTCCTCAAGAGGAAGTTCAATCACATTATAATCCACATTATTAACTGAGCATAATGGCCAGTCGAGCTCTACACAACAGCAGAGGACGACTCTGGAGCACGTCACCTAAAACTGAGAATACATTTATTCTCCATATTTTGCCAGTATCATGTATTCTGGTTAATCCTGCTGCAGCTAATCCGCGTGCGTCAAATGAATTTGTTGAGCAAAAACACAGGAGACGTTCAAAAATTTAATTCAAAGCAACGATCGTGATTCATCTACCGTCTTTTCTCTTACTGATTTCCCGAGTGGTGAAAAGAATTTACAGACGCGAGGAAATATTCTCAAAATAAAAGTGGAACATAAAAGGACAAAAGTGTGTTTTTAAAAAGTACAGAACAAATTACATGAAGCATTTTACCATTTTGTAAAATATGACAAGAAGGTGTTCTGCTAAAACAAAAGTTCCAAATTAATCACTGCTTTCGGCGTAAACACGAGCGCTAATAACATCAGTACAAAGACGACAGGTCATTATTTACACTCCCATATGCAAGAAGGCATGCGTCAAAATTCAGTCATTTTCTTATGCGTATCTGCTTTCTTCTGAGCCTTCTGGATAGACTGCTCCTGAGCCTTCAGCTGCTGCAGCAGCTTACGAGATGCCGAGAGCTTCTCTTGCACATGACTAATAACTGCAGCATCCCTAGACAAAAAGTGAGAGAAAAAAAACACTTTGTGAGAAGAAAACAAGGCAACAGGGAGCGAATGATCAGCACAAGGAATGACACCTCCGCTTACCTTCCATTTCTCCTGTTCAGGGAATCGGTGAGCCGCTGGATTTCTCTCTCCACTTGGCTCATCCTCTCAGTGGTCTGAAAGAGTTGAACGTTAAGTGAGCGCTTGGTGCTCTTTCCTCCCTCTTATACATCTTTAGGTTGAAAGAGTCCAAAGATGTAGGTCATCTTACCAGCCACATCCCACTTATCAGAGAGTCTAACAAATGTTGTCATTTTATATACTAAATTTTTAAATTAAAACCACCCAGTAGGCCAGCGCCTACACCTACCCCCTCCAAATAACACCATGAGGCGCATGCTGAACACAGCAGTGCATCCTGGCCACTGTTTTGTGCAAGCCAGAACCTGTACCTCCCCAACTCCTTTCACCTTTTTTTGTTGTTGTTTTCATAAAACATTTATTTGGGCGGCACGGTGGTGTAGTGGTTAGCGCTGTCGCCTCACAGCAAGAAGGTCCGGGTTCGAGCCCCGTGGCCGGCGAGGGCCTTTCTGTGCGGAGTTTGCATGTTCTCCCCGTGTCCGCGTGGGTTTCCTCCGGGTGCTCCGGTTTCCCCCACAGTCCAAAGACATGCAGGTTAGGTTAACCGGTGGCTCTAAATTGACCGTAGGTGTGAATGGCTGTCTGTGTCTAAGTGTCAGCCCTGCGATGACCTGGCGACTTGTCCAGGGTGTACCTCGCCTTTCGCCCGTAGTCAGCTGGGATAGGCTCCAGCTTGCCTGCGACCCTGTAGAACAGGATAAAGCGGCTACAGATAATGAGATGAGATGAGACATTACATATAGTATATGTTATCCAAAAGTCTTGAGGATGCAGATCAGTATTAAAATCTACTTGAGGGTGAAGCCCCCTAAAGATTGTTCATATATTTTGGCAGTTGTCTGGGGAAAAGAGTATACCTCTATTGTGTGGTTGGGTTTGTTTTGTTGTTTTATTTCGAGTCTTTAGGCACCTTAATCTTACTTTTATTTTACTTGTTAAAAGCATATTAAATTGGATTTTTAAAAATAAAAAGCAAAAAAGCAAAAGATGTGTGTGCAGTGATAAAAAAAGTAAAAGAAAATATAAAAAAGGCCGCAAGTTATGAGAAGATATTAGGAATTCTCCACGTGAAAACAGAAGAAAACATGGAAGGAGGGTGAAACCAAGCGGGGCTATTAAAACAAAAGCGTACAGAACTTGATCAAAATAAACTTGGAAGGTTTGGAAGTTGTTTAACATGGTGAGTGGGTACCAAGTGACAGGAACAAATAAACAACTGCTCGGAATTGGGGTGGGGAGGTGCAGAATTCCGCACAATTTCATTTTGAGCTGAGATGGAAACACATTAGCCATCATCAGATGGTAGAACCACCAAATCCCATTTTTCTCCAACACTGTCAACACACTTCTCTTAGAGTTTCTTAAAAAATACTCAAACAGAATGCGCACACACACACGCAAACAACCAAGGAATCGTCTTTAATTACAAATGCACAAAAAACACACTAATATGAAAGGTCAGGGGAGATGATCAGTTCTTTTGGAAGGGATTTTGGAACAGAGTGAAGGTGTGTGTGTGTGGCTTATAGCAGTGCAAATACCTTCCCTGTCCTTTAGTCTTGACTGCTTCTTTTCTCTGAGGTGCTGTCAGTGTGGAGAGGGAGGAGCAGTAAATAGCAGCTCAGTCAATCACACCAGCCTGGCGAGGTTTCCTCTCCACATTAAAGCCCTTTGAATTATCAGGGCCCCGTGGTTGTCGAATGATCACCAGACGTGGGGCGCTGGCATTGGTCAGGGTGATGCTCTTCAAGCGGTTCACCAAGCGGTCAGGCCGAGGTCTTGCCACTGTTTTAGGGCCCTCACTGACTCTGCAGACATTGTGGGCACTGAACTTCCCTGTGCGCTGGTTCAGAATAACCGAGAACTCCACCTCATCTCCAGCCTGCAGCTCCAAGTTGTCCTGCACCTGCTTCATGTGGAAGAACAGCTTCTTACTCTCGCCTACCTCATATGTGATGAAACCAAACTGGTCTTTAACACAGTCCACCAAAGCTCTACGCTGTGGAATGACATTGCATGCCATCCTCTGTCCTGTCTGTAGCACGGTACACAGCTGAAAGTTCACCATCTCCCCTTTCTGCAGGCAATCTCGTTTACTGGTTATGCTAACTATTCCAAATGGGTAAATCTGACCTTTACTGGAGCCTTCTTCTGTTACCTCAATAAGTCCTTGGTATTCAGTTTGAGAGGGAGCTACACCCCGCAGGGGCCGGACCACCTTTCCCGAAAGCACAGTACTGCTAATGTCCTCTTTCAGTCCATTCACATGTGGGACTTTGGTGACCTTCTCAGCACTGAATTTGTTCCCTTTGCCCTTACACAGAGTGTATTCGACTGTATCTCCCAGGTCTAGGTCGTCCTTGCTACCACACATCTCACTGAAGTGAAAGAAGATCTCCTGATCATGGCTGGCAGTTTCGATAAAGCCAAAGTTGTCCTTAAGTGCCGCTATGTAGCCCAGGAGCCTCTTGGTGTTAGTGGTATGGTTTAAGATATTGATGGAGACGGCGTTCTGCTGGCCAGAATGCTTTACTTCACTGATTGCAAAGTCCATGTTGTCTCCAAGCTGAGGGAGAACTTCACTCTCTAGGTCTTTCATATGATTGGGTACAGTCAGCTTCACTCCACAGTCTTTATACACAATCGTGCATTCCTCTGCTTCCTTCTCTTTACCATTGTTGGGGCTGGCATTGATCTTGCCATTGAAGGCAGCTGTGGCCTGCTTCTCTACAACACCTGGGAAACACTGTTCAGACTCTGTGTCAAAAGACACTGTGCCCTTGGGCAGTCTCCTGATCCGCACTGCATGGCTCCTCTGGGCTGACAGCATGTCAGGGATGACAGTAAACTCCACTTCGTCTGAAATGTGCAGTGGGCTTTCCTCCAAAACCTCACCAAAGTGGAAGAACATTCGGGCATCACGGTCCACACACTTAATGAAGCCAAACCTATCACGCATTGCAGCGATCATACCCATTTCACGAGACTCCTTAGTAAAATGGAAGGTGTCAGGCAGTATATGGATGTTTGTAGCTCGCTCACTCTTGTCTCGCCGGTCAGTGGAAATGTTGAACCGGACATGGTCTCCTTCCAGAAGTGTCACTTTGGACTTGGTGTCTTTCTCCCTAAACAGAAGTTCCTTTTGGCTGAAATTAATCCTTGCACAAATTCGTCCAGGTAACGGGTCATTATGATTCTTGGTGGGAACCTTAGGAATAACCTTGGTGACCGTGCCCTCAAACTGTTCAATACCGATATCTTCAAATATAACTGTGCCTGGGGGGAGCACATGAACATCCGTAGCAACCTCTTTCCCATTTCGGTCCTTAATAGAAAACTCCACTTCATCTCCAACCTGCAGTGGCTCCAAGTCACCTTTGAACTCACTGTAGTGAAAGAAAATCTTTTTCACTACGTCCGCTCGCTCAATAAATCCAAATGCATCCTTAGCGGCACACACCACTCCCTGGCACCTCATCAGCTTCTTCTTAACCAACATAATGTTTTGGGCACTCACTGCTCCAGTATGCTTGTTAGTTTCCAAGCAGAAGCTGACCTTATCTCCTATTTCCAGTTGTGGTTTGCCCTCCACGTTCTCATGGGTGTAAGTGAGATAGAACACTTCCCTGTTTCTCTCATAGCACAAACTGCCAGTGGGGACCTGGCCAGGAGCAGACCTTTCATCCAGGTGGTTGGGGATGGCTGAGACAACCTGCCCAGAAATTCGTTCTTCGGGCAGGACTTCAGCCTGGATCTTTACCAGCTTCAGAGCAATAGGTTTCCCGGTGCGCTTGTCAGAAGACACCTCAAACTCCACATCATCTCCAATCTTGAGCTCTTGCAGGTTGCCATTGTACTGGGAGCAGTGGAAGAACAGGTGAGCCTGTCTCTCTGAGCATTGGATAAAACCATAGGAGGTAAGCAGCTTCCCAACCACACCAGTCTCCCGGAGGCGCATTCCAGCGGTGCCATTAGCAAGGCCATTGTTACGCTTGAAACTCATCTTGCTTAGACGGCTTGTTACGGTGTTCTGATGGCACGATTAACACTGAGATAAAGATTTAAACCCTGTTCTTAGAACACTTATGTTTCTGTTTTCCGGAACACATTCTAATTTTTAAAAAAGATTCCAAAAATTAAAAAAAAACAACCTTGATGTTTTTTTTTAAAACACATCCATGGGATGGGTGCTTTGTCAAAGGCAGTGGCGTTGTTAAGCCTTGTCACTCGGGTATTTTGGCTCTTAATAAATAAATAAACAAACAAACAAATAAATACATAAATAAATTTTTTTTAAAGGAAGAGATTAATGGAAAATAACTGACTGAAACAGACCGGAACTTGAGTTTCATCGTCCGAAGACGGAGGGGGAGGGGGACATAATTGAGCGCTGCACAGTGCACATTCGAAATGTTGGTAACCGCTAACAGAAGTAGTAATGGTCGGAAGACGATTTACAAAAAAAAAAATCCACTATTGTTGAATTTTTCTAGATGAAAACAGACGGCAAGCCATCGACTGTGTGTGTTCACAATATCAATACCAGATCCAGTAACAATGCTCTGTACGTTCCACATGTAAAATCATTTGGAAAAACATCATTTTATTACTCAGCAATCAAAATTTGGAATCAACTTCCCAACAATATTAAAAGTATTCAGAACAAGTCCAGTTTCAAACTGTCAGTGAAGAATCACCTTTTTAATGGTCTTAGACAGCAAGAAGATAATACCTTTTTATTTTACTAATTTTCCCAGCTAGCATGTATATAGTGGACCACTGGTGGCTTTTGGACGGCAAGCCGTCGGTGGTATGCCAGCCGTGGTCCGAAGTCGGGCCGCTGCCTAGCACAAATCACAGCTCGGGGCGTGAGTGGCTTTTGGTTGGCGCCCCGCGATGGTGCGCGAGGATTCGAATCCACTGCGCAAGACAGTGGCGGCTCGCCATCCTTGGACCGCTGAAGGACCGCTACCCATAGACTACAACGGACGGAAGAACCAGCCACAACTTAATAGGACTAGGTAAGTACACCATCTTCTTATCTCTTCTAAAATTATCATATACAAAAACTATAGTAAACGTAATGCTAGCCTACACTTCAAAACTTCGTGAACTGTTGTGGTATGACGTTTCTGACAGCAAGACAGAGACAAACTCATTCATTAGGACTCGTTCAGAAAACGGACATGATGGCTTACCAATTTGACATAATTAGCCAACGAAGGATAAATAAAGTAGCCTACATATCACCCTCGTATATGCACCTGGGGTGAAGTGTTTTTATTCACATATGAGAAAGGGGGGAAATTACTTTGGCTATCCGAAAGTGTACTCGCCTGTATTAAGACACCCTCTGCCCCTTGGCTGTGCCTAGAAATTCTATCCATGAAACTTTACTTAATTACACTAAACTTCACCTCAATAATGGTAACCTCTACCTCAGTAACTCTCCTTTACCTCAGTAAAGGCTAAACTTTACCTCATTATTGCTAACCTTTATGAAATAACACTTTTTTTGCCTCAGTAACACTAACATTTACCTCAGTAATGCTGTGTTATCTTAATGCTAACTTTTATTTAATAACACTAATTTTTACCTCAGTAACACTAACCTTTACTCAATAACACCATTTACCTCAATAATGCTAAGTGTTATCTTAATGCTAACCTTTATTTAATAACACTAATTTTTACCTCAGTAACACTAACCTTTACTCAATAACACCAACATTTACCTCAGTAATGCTTAATAATGCTAACCTTTATTTAATAACACTAACTTTTACCTCAGTAACACTAACCTTTACTCAATAACACCAACATTTACCTCAGTAATGCTTAATAATGCTAACCTTTATTTAATAACACTAACTTTTACCTCAGTAACACTAACCTTTACTCAATAACACCAACATTTACCTCAGTAATGCTAAGTGTTATCTTAATAATGCTAACCTTTATTTAATAACACTAACTTTTACCTCAGTAACACTAACCTTTACTCAATAACACCAACATTTACCTCAGTAATGCTAAGTGTTATCTTAATAATGCTAACCTTTATTTAATAACACTAATTTTTACCTCAGTAACACTAACCTTTACTCAATAACACCAACATTTACCTCAGTAATGCTAAGTGTTATCTTAATAATGCTAACCTTTATTTAATAACACTAATTTTTACCTCAGTAACACTAACCTTTACTCAATAACACCAACATTTACCTCAGTAACGCTAATCTCTAATTTATTAACACTAAACTTACTAATTCTTCATTACCCTAACTGACAATCAGTTTTGCATGTAGATTGATGTAGCCTTTGCTAGGCAAACCTGTCCGACTTTTTAAAAATGAAGGCAACTTTATTGGTTAATAGATGACAGATGGGGTTTAACATTTGTCCTGTGACAAAAAAAAAAGTTTCAGGTCAGCACAGCAACTTTCCTCGCCTTGGCTGTCCATGGTTGTTAGCCTAGCTATCATAGCTATCGCCCCGATATTGTTTTGTTTCTGGAGTTCATGTCTGCATCCGCTGGTGTTTTGAGGCAGCTACTGCAACTGATGTGTAGACAACATCGGGGTTCCCGCGGGGTCTTAAAAACCCTTAAAACATTGAATTGAAGCGTTTGGAAATGATACAAATGCCAGCCAGTGTCAGTGTATTGCCAGCAGTGATTTGTTCTACAGGCTACTAGACGTGAACGAGTATAAAATTATAAAGAAGGAAGAACAGGACTAGGCATGTAAACCTGTTCACTTTACCACAGAAATTTTAAGGAATAATAGGGCTGTGACTTTACTCACTCCTTACACCAACTCTTCTTCAATGTCGTGCACCGAAATATCACAGTATCACAGTATCAATATTTCAGGTAGGCCTTCTTCTACCGGCAGTTATGCAGTAAGCTGTAACCAAAACACGACATATGTATTTGACAGAATTTAAAATATACGCCACTCAACATGATCCCAAATGCTGATTCACATATTTAATGTTTATGAACGTAGTAAAAAGAAACGTATAAAAAACATTTTGTGAACCTAGGTGATGAGAGAGAGAGAGAGTGTGTGTGAGAGAGAGAGAGAGAGAGAGAGAGAATGTTGATGCAGCTTTGTAATAAGACAGATGGTGATATGTTGTCTCTTTTCCCTTTACAGGTCACCAAGAGTACAAGTCTGTAAGGTAATTTGGGGTAATTTAAGGTAATAGGCAACACTTGTGGCGCAATGTCTAGTTACTGGAGTAAGAGAAGAAGGATTGCTAAAGGCGTTGAATCAGACTTACTGAGTATAGGCCTAACTTCTTCAGCAGAGTGTGGGGGGGAAGGGGTGTCATATGAAGTGACTGAGGTCCAATTTACTCATGGGGGCAGTGGGGTAGAACCCCTACCAGGACATAGTGCCCATTCAGGACAGAGCAGTGGTGGAGTTAGTGAGCAGGTCCATTCAGGACAGAGCAGTGGTGGAGTGAGTGAGCAGGTCCATTCAGGACAGAGCAGTGGTGGAGTGAGTGAGCAGGTCCATTCAGGACAGAGCAGTGGTGGAGTGAGTGAGCAGGTCCATTCAGGACAGAGCAGTGGTGGAGTGAGTGAGCAGGTCCATTCAGGACAGAGCAGTGGTGGAGTGAGTGAGCAGGTCCATTCAGGACAGAGCAGTGGTGGAGTGAGTGAGGATGAACAGTCCAGTGAACATGCACATGACAGTGATGGCAGTGAGGAAATCTGTTCTTCAGGCGAAGACACACGAAGTCACCTTGCTCAATGGGCAGTTAGGAGAAGGATAAGCCATGCTGCTTTGGCAGATTTATTATCTTTTCTCTCTGGAAAATTGCATGGCTTGCCAAAAAATCCTAGAACGTTACTAAAAACAAAAACCACGTATCATGTTAAAAATATTTCAGGCGGTAGCTACTATCATTTTGGCTTCGATCATGGCATTTCCTCTCATCTTGCTAACAAAAAAACTCCTTTGACTTGCCCGTCTTTAACAATCCAAGTGAACATAGATGGCCTGCCCCTCTATAAAAGCTCAAATGCACAGTTCTGGCCTATTTTAGGGCTCATTGAGTGTTTTGAGAATCGGGTACAGACAAACAGGGAGCCATTTGTTATCGGGATCTACTTTGGAAATCAGAAACCTACAACACTAGAGTTTCTAGATGAGTTTGTCAGTGACGCACGTGTTCTTGAGAGAGATGGCTTTTTTTACCAGGGTGCTTCTATCGCTATAGCATTGTCAGCAGTGGTCTGTGACGCGCCTGCACGGGCATTTATCCGAAGGTCAAAGGGACACACTGGGTTCTACAGTTGTCACAAATGCCATCAAAAGGGAGTGACATACCAAGGAAGAATGACCTTTCCACAATCAGATGCACCACCTAGACTGGACAGCGAAACATTTGATGAGTTTAGTGATGAGCAGCATTTCACAGGATTTAGTCCATTCAATCTTTTGTCAGTTGGAATAGTCACACAGTTTCCTCATGACTATATGCATGTGGTGTGCTTAGGGGTAGTGCGGAAACTGTTATACTTCTGGATGAGGAAGCCATTGCACACTCGAGTAGGTACAGCTGTCGTGCAGGAGGTGTCAACTACGCTTTTGGGTTATCGCTCATATTTCCCCATTGAATTCAACCGGAAGCCCCGAACTCTTACTGATTTTGAGAGGTGGAAAGCTACTGAGCTTCGCTCATTCCTGCTATACACTGGGCCAGCTTGCTTAAAGGGCAGAGTACCAGCAGCAATTTACAACAACTTCATGTTGCTGTCTGTGGCCATGACTATTTTACTTAGTGTATCTTTAGTGGGAGATTATGCTGACTATGCACACAGTCTACTCTTGGCATTTGTGAAACACTGCAACCAACTGTATGGTAGGGAGTACATTGGGTACAATATGCATGCCTTACTCCACCTCAGTGAGGAAACAAAGACATATGGAGCGTTAGACAACATATCCTGCTTCCCTTTTGAAAATTTCCTCGGCCAGCTAAAAACAACGATCCGGAAACCCAACAAGCCCCTAGAGCAGGTCATTCGTCGCTTGTCTGAAAAAAGGTTTAAGTCCAGTGAGTGTCTAAGTATCGAGTCAGGCCTAACAATGGAACATTACAGTGGCCCTGTACCACCGCATCTTACTGCCATAAAACAATTTAAAAGAATGCTTGTTCAGAGGGTCATCATTCAGGTCTCAACAAGTGACAGTTGTGTGGAGTTAGCGGGGGGAAGGATAGTGGTCATCGAAAACATCATAGTTGACAACAAGGCAGAAGTGCACATAGTGTTTAGGTCCTTCTCAAAGCTCTGCAACCTCTTTGACTACCCACTCGAGTCATCTGAAGTTGGCATCTACCATCTGTCTGCCCTGACACCTCAACTGCATCACACTCTAGCTGCACACATAGAGAGAAAATATGTCCTCCTTCCAGTTAAGGATGGCTTTGCTGGGCTACCAATGTTGCATCAGTAGGATTGCTGTTTTTTATGTTGGTGTAAGTGTTCAAATCACAATTTTGTTCAGGTGATATATTCAGGTTTCCCATCTCATTTAGGAAATGCTGTAGCTGTAGGAATTGATTATTAAGATGCCTTGGCAAGCCCACTTAAGTGTAACTATTTCTTCTTTCCACAGAAATGTATGTAGTCGTTTCCTTCCCCGCGGAGGGCTTGTTTTTTGTGGTGCCTGTTTCATGGCTCATAGAAGATAAATGTTACTGGCCTCCCTTTAAAACGCTGGACAAGGTAAAAAAGGCTGCCCTACAAAATGAAACCCCTGACCCCAACTGTTGGACACTTCATCCAGTTGAGGTGCTTAAAGTTAAAGGTAGGCTCGGTTGTATATTTAAATATCATAATGCAGCATTTTGATTTGGGAGAAAAGGAGACAATTCAACTATTTGAATTTTGCTTGTTTGCTATTGTTGTTTTTTTTTATGTAGACACATACGAAAAGGCCCACGGCCACTACCTTAAAGCAAAAAGAGGAGAGAAGCTGGAGACAGATGAGGAGACCATGAAAAGAAAAAGAAAGTAAGATAATATTTGCATCATACTAGTCACTAATATATAAACGGAGGTAGATTGACTGAATTACATAGGCAGCATGTGATCTAGACAGGTTTGACACAATCTACCAAATAACTACTGAATTACTCACAAATATATCAAAATATGCATAAATACTAAGTCAACTCAATCAATACAACAATATTTAATTACTTTGGTCATTTATGCAAAGAAATACTGGATTCGCTTAGATGAGGTAACAAACTTCTCAAAGTGAGGTGAAGCTGAATCATGGCATCTGAGTAAGTAACCAACATGCAGGAGCCTCCTGTTCGATGTTCTACATCGACCTACATTGCTTGGCAGACATGAGGTCATATCCTGAAACTAGAAATATCAACATAAGGGTTCTTCAAGGTGAACTAAGGAAGTGGACTATATAAACCAGACTACTTGTCTGGTTTATATAGCCTTTTCTATATTTTTAACTAACCATAAATATTATTTGTACCAATGATATTGCCCTCAATGTCACATTCTTTAACATTTTGTAACTTGTGTAATCTCTAGGCCAAACATGAAATTCATCCAATCCAGTGATGAAGAAGATGACTGTCCCTATTTCCCTCCGGCTCCAAAAATTCGGCGACTGCCAGAGAAAATTTCTGTACCAAATTCAGGTTAGTGATATCTCTGAAAAGAAATTCATTTTTCTTTTTTCATGGTCTCTGTTACTTTTCATTTTGTGTTGCCTTACATTTCATGCACCCACATTTGACACAGGCCTTCTGCATATCTTCCTTTGTTTATTTTTTATGTTGCATTTGGACAAAAGTGTCAGTTAAGTATAATGTCATACCATTGCATTAAGTGTAATCATAGCATTGTATCATCTCACTAAACACGCCTTTTCATTTCCAATCTATTCAACAGAGTTTACCAGCCAGGCACCACAGGTCCCAACCACCACCACCCTGCCTCTACCACCACCACCACAACTCCCACCTCTACCACCACTACCACAGCGCCCACCCAGCCATGAAGGTAAATGGGTCAATGTCATTGTCAATGTCATTTATTGTGCTCTGATATCAGGTGGTACAACCACTGCTAATGCTCATAAATTAATTAGTAATTGGTAATTAATGTACTGCAATGAATATGCTTCTTAGATAACCATTTAAGTCTTAATCTCTTTCAAACAGTGTACAGTCAATCACACAGAACCCCTTCAGTCACCAGGACCAGTACTTACCCTGCAGGTAATATTGGCCACTGTGTACTTAGTACCATGATTTGGTCTTCTAATTACCATGAATACTTGTATATCATGTGTCTTTTCACTCTGTTTGCAGTGTTGTCCAACCAAGCAGCCAGTCCCCCGTTGGAAACCTCACATCTTTTTCTGACATCCAGCCATGGAGGTATACACATAATACATTGGCTATTGAAAGTCTACACCCCTGTTCAAATGCCAGGTGTTCATGATGTAAAAAAAAATGACAAAAAGAAACTATTTAACGTCATGACAACCTGGCACTTGAACAGGGGTATGTAAACTCATATGTGTACTTTATAAGTTGCTTTGGGTTTGGACAAAAGTTGCAGTAATAATCAATAATAATCATTGCCGTAATAATCTCACTAAACACGCCTTTTCATTTCCAATCTGTTCAACAGAGTTTACCAGTCAGGCACCACAGCTCCCCACCACCACCACCCTGCCTCTACCACCACCATCACCTCTACCACCACTACCACAGCTTCCAACGATTTCACCTCTGCCAGCACCACCACAGCTTCCATCGAAGTCACCTCTTTTTCGAACATCCAGCCATGGAGGTAAATACATAATACAGTGCCTATTGAAAATGTACACACCCCTGTTCAAATGCCAGGTGTTCATGATGTAAAAAAATGACAAAAAAGACAAACTATTTTATGTCATGAACCTGGCATTTGAACAGGGGTATGTAAACTTATCATACCCACTGTACACTGCGTTCCAAATTATTATGCAAATGACATTTTTCACTGGTTTTCCTAAATAAATAACTAGATGACAAGTCATCATAATTTTCAAGTCATCAACCGTTAGAGTACAAAGCAAATATTTTTGAACGAACCTTCCAATGATAACGGTATTTTTTTAAAAATTGAAAAACTGAAAATGCACTGTTCCAAATTATTATGCAAAGCAGAGTTTCAAAAGATGTTGTTCTTGTAAAGAACTGAAAATGGCCATTTATGAAATTTGAAGCATTAGCAGGTGATAATTACTGGAATCAAAACCTAGTTCAATCAAAAAATCTTACAGTTCAAGTTGCATTACTGGATGTGTAGCTGATTCAGAGCGCACACAGGTTTGTGCAGATAAAGGCACATTAAGAAAGGTTCTTCCAGATAAATACATCAGAACAAGAGAGTAAATGATAAAATACTATTACAAAGCAACAAACAAGTCACTTTTGAAGCTGCGAGTTGGAAGGTTCGTTCAAAAACATTTGCTTTGTACTCTAACGGTTGATGACTTGGAAAATTATGATGACTTGTCATTTAGTTATTTATTTTGGAAAACCAGTGAAAAATGTCATTTGCATAATAATTTGGAACGCAGTGTATGTTACTTTGTTCATTTTCTATTTTATAAGTTGCTTTGGACAAAAGTATCAGTTAAGTATAATGCCATAACATTGCATTCAGTGTAATCATAGCATTGCACCATCTCACTATTTACTAACCACATTTCCAATCTGTTCAACAGAGTTTACCAGTCAGGCACAGCATCATCCATCAAATCAGCAAATCAGCATCCAGCAAGGTAGAACTGAATTATCATTTATCTGGCACCAATATTAAAGGAGAAGCAGACTAACCCCTTAAGATACAGCCCCTGTTATAAATTAGCCGAATAGCTGTTACCAGAATGGCAATGACCAAGTCGTAATGTATTACTAAAGGCCCTATGCACTGTCATAGTGGTACTATGGCAGTAAAGTTTTTCTCAGTGGCCATTACAGCGTCCTTTTGGTGGAATGGCGTGTGTTAAGGGGCTATGAAAGTTTTGTTTGTTTTTGTTTTGAGAAGGACACCATACATTCATCCTTGATTATGTCAATTTCAGTAACACAGATGTTGATGTTGTTTGAAAGCTGTGTAAATGGAAACTAAGTATCTGAATTACTACATCTATACTTATACCATTTCTAATCTGTTGTCTTTGATTCATAGATTTTTGCAGACTTGTTCTGCAGCACCTCCGGACGATTGAGGAGGAGGTTAAGGAGGTTAAGCAGCAGGTGGCTGCAAATACGGCCATTCTGCAGAAGCTAGGGGGTGCTGGTGTGGCAGACCTTTGCCTCGTCCAGGAAACCAACATGCCCCTCAGTAACCTGGAGGAACTGGAGGAGCTGGAGAGGCAGCTTGGGTCTGACATTGACCTGAAAAACCAACTGGTAAGTCTGGATTTTAAAATGTTGCAATATGAATTTGAAGGCATACAAGTCTTAACCTGGCTCTCGTGATGAATGTTGCTCTGAGTTGCTCCACAAACATTTATCTGTAACTATGGCCGTAGTGCGCTTAGCCAAAGTTCCTGTCTTAAAATACCGTCTCTGGCTTAGCTCTCCAAATGTTTTATTAAAAATCCTTGCACATGATTGGAAAAAACACTTGTCTGACAATTAAAGCACTACTGTAACATTTCTGGAAATGAGTTCATTTTACACCTCTCCCTGAATTAAGTGATTTGTCGACAATGTTACATCTATGAAAGCCCTGCGAGCCGGATTGGTCAGGCTGCCTGGGTAAATCTGAAAATCCACCCAGATCCACGAGTAGCTCATAAAGCTGTGCGGAAACACACAGATCTGGCGAGAGCCAGGTGATCCCACTGATTGAGCATTGCTAAAATTGATCCCATTCCCAAGGGGAGCGATGTGTGCACAATAAATCATATATATGTTTCCAATTTTCAACATCATACCCACTGTATTTGAAGGTTACAGATGAACTATCAAACAGCTAAGATGTTTGACTGAATGTTATGCCATTGTAATTTTGGTCTTTGTATTCCAGGTGAACATACTTGCTGTTTTGGGGGGGAAAACCACCAAAGACGCGGTGAAGAGGATGTTGGGCCGTATTTTGAGGAAGTCCCTGGCGCTTCAAATAAATTGGACTGGTGCTGGAGGAAAGGTGGCGTTCAAGTCTTTACACCTGAAGAATGTGTTACACAGTAAGCTAAAAAAAAAAACTTTTTTTTTTTACATTTTGAATCATTATTGTGAAGTATTTACAACCCCTGGCAAAAGCATTTTTTTCTTACTTACTCCTTGTTTTACAACAGGAGCTGTTAGGAGAGTGGTGCACACAGCAACAGAAGAGGACCTGCAAAAAGAAGTTGCGAAGTACCTAAAGGGGGCAGCTGACTGAGAGGGAGGGAGAAAAGACAGGCAGAAAAAAGTGGGCAATGGGGAGATGGGGAATATTTGAACTAGTCATTTTATATTTATGTATTATATATTTATTATAAATTGTTCATATTTATTTATTTACTTACTTCAAACTGTAAAAACATAAAAAAAATATTGAACCTGGCTGATCTTTAAATGTGACGTTGTTAATTGTTATTTATTTGTTTGTTTATTTATTTATTTAAAACCGTAGACACATTGAAAAAACAAAAATGTATTGAACCTGGCTGGTCTTTAAATGTGATATTATAAATTATTAATTGTTATTTAGTTATTTATTTATTCATATAAAAACCGTTAACACATTAAAAATAAACAAAATGTATTGAACCTTATGTGTGGTCAGTCTGTGGGATAATATGTTTACATGTATACATTTATATTAATTTAGATCATAAATTGAATTCCATTTATATTCATTTTAATGCCTTGTTTGAATTATATGGCCATAATAAGGCTATTAAAAAAATGGTGGGTAACAATCGGTAAAAAGGCGGCCCTTTATCTGAAACCGCTTTTGAGCCGCCGGCGGACCGCCAAAGAACCGATGAGCAAAACGCCAGTGGGCCACTGGTGGGAGCCGCCGTTGGACCGACAACTCTGCCACTGGTGGGCCGCCAGTGGGCCACTGACCTATTGCTATCTGGGTTTTTTCTCTAGTCAAAATTCTTATTACTGTTCTGTTGTCTGTAGCTTTTCCCCTTTTTTATTGTTGTATGGTTGATCTTATTATCATATTTCTATCTATAAAACGTTTGTTATTAATAGTATTATTCATATTACTTTATACTTTCATAAATCACAACGTTGTTATTGCTGTTTTACGTGTTTTAATGGGACCACAATGGAAATAAGTGCTTTGCGCTTTCTTGTGTAATCCTGATTTTAATGTATTTTGTACTTCATTTTACATTATGATCGAATCAAATCAAATCATACTGTACAGAACGTATCAGCAGTGTAACCTCTTGAGTTATGCTGTTACACAAAAACCGCTCCGTGTAGTTGTTTATGTTGAGTTTAGAGTGAGGGTGTGTATGACTAGTGGACCAGGAGAGCTCAGTAGAATAGAATAGAATGCCTTTATTGTCACTATACACATGTACAATGAGATTAAAGCATCTCCAATAACAGTGCAAACAGCGTGGAGAGAGGGGGAGAGAGAGGGAGGAAGGGGGAAAGAAAAAAGGGGGGCAAGGTGCACAGTCTGAGGTGTGTGTTGTGTTACACATTATGGAGTGAGGTATTGCACATATAAAGTATTGCACAGAGACAGTCACATTATAAATTATTGCACGAGAGAGTCACATTATAAGATAAAATATTACACATTATGAATTATTGCAAGGTAAGGTAAGGTGCACAGTCCTGAGGTGTATGTGCTGTGTGTAAGGTGCACAGTCCTGAGGTGTATGTGCTGTGTGTAAGGTGCACAGTCCTGAGGTGAGTGTGCTGTGTGTAAGGTGCACAGTCCTGAGGTGTATGTGCTGTGTGTAAGGTGCACAGTCCTGAGGTGTATGTGTTGTGTGTAAGGTGCACAGTCCTGAGGTGTATGTGCTGTGTGTAAGGTGCACAGTCCTGAGGTGTGTGTGTTGTGTGTAAGGTGCACAGTCCTGAGGTGTGTGTGCTGTGTGTAAGGTGCACAGTCCTGAGGTGTATGTGCTGTGTGTAAGGTGCACAGTATTGAGGTGTATGTGTTGTGTGTAAGGTGCACAGTCCTGAGGTGTGTGTGCTGTGTGTAAGGTGCACAGTCCTGAGGTGTGTGTGCTGTGTGTAAGGTGCACAGTCCTGAGGTGTGTGTGCTGTGTGTAAGGTGCACAGTCCTGAGGTGTGTGTGCTGTGTGTAAGGTGCACAGTCCTGAGGTGTGTGTGCTGTGTGTAAGGTGCACAGTCCTGAGGTGTATGTGCTGTGTGTAAGGTGCACAGTCCTGAGGTGTGTGTGCTGTGTGTAAGGTGCACAGTCCTGAGGTGTGTGTGCTGTGTGTAAGGTGCACAGTCCTGAGGTGTGTGTGCTGTGTGTAAGGTGCACAGTCCTGAGGTGTGTGTGCTGTGTGTAAGGTGCACAGTCCTGAGGTGTGTGTGTTGTGTGTAAGGTGCACAGTCCTGAGGTGTGTGTGTTGTGTGTAAGGTGCACAGTCCTGAGGTGCGTGTGCTGTGTGTAAGGTGCACAGTCCTGAGGTGTATGTGCTGTGTGTAAGGTGCACGGTCCTGAGGTGAGTGTGCTGTGTGTAAGGTGCACGGTCCTGAGGTGTGTGTGCTGTGTGTAAGGTGCACAGTCCTGAGGTGTGTGTGTTGTGTGTAAGGTGCACAGTCCTGAGGTGCGTGTGCTGTGTGTAAGGTGCACAGTCCTGAGGTGAGTGTGCTGTGTGTAAGGTGCACGGTCCTGAGGTGTGTGTGCTGTGTGTAAGGTGCACGGTCCTGAGGTGAGTGTGCTGTGTGTAAGGTGCACAGTCCTGAGGTGTATGTGTTGTGTGTAAGATGCACAGTCCTGAGGTGTATGTGTTGTGTGTAAGGTGCACAGTCCTGAGGTGTATGGGGTGTGTGTAAGGTGCACAGTCCTGAGGTGAATGTGTTGCATTTCACATTATGGAGTGAGGTATTGCACATTATAAAAGTATTGCTTAGAGAGTCACCTTATAAAGTACTGCACATTATAAAATAGTAAAATAAATAGACTATAAAGTCAGAGCATATCCGAGTTGAGGGCGGTTATGGCTTTTGGAAAGAAGCTGTTTTTTAATCGATTTGTCTTTGTCCTGATGCACCTGTAGGTCGAGTGGTTTAATGAATATCTACAGGGGTGGTCTATTTGCCCCGATTAAGTTTATTTAACAGGTCAACAACAACAATTCGACACCAATAATTGCCCTGACGTAATTTAATCCTGTGTTTTAATGCTGCATGGAGCCTACACAGAACCAGCCAGCTGACCATCCCATAGCCAGCCTTTGGCAGATTAGTCACATACAGTAGCATGCAAAAGTTTAGGCACCCTTACTGAAAATCATACTTACCAACTTTTCAAAATTCTCCTGGGGGAGAAAAGTGCATGAACGACATTTTCAACTGGACGAGAGCATGATGCGCGGTTGAAATGATAAAAACAGTGGATCCCAATTAATTGCAAACCATTTCAGATTTATACAGTTAAAGAGTTTTTGAATTGTTGATCTTGTTCTATCAATTACTATAGGTTATGGGATTCATGCATCAGGCATGAGAGTAAAAAATCTGAAATAATACTCTTGTCTTGAATTTTAATATAACAATGAAAGGGAAGTCTTAAATCAGATTTTGAGCTGATAAAGTCTCATGCGTGAATATTGTATACATACAGAGACCCACAGAAAATAACACAAGCGATGCTTTAGAAGAATGTTTATCATTTCTTAAAATAGTCACAGTGAATGAAAGTGTTATTGGATTACATCAGATGTGTTTTCCTTCTGTAAGCTCATGTAAAAATACAGAGAACTATAATATCATATATAAATTAAATTTTAATAAGATTTGACCAAAATAGGGGCGGCACGGTGGTGTAGTGGTTAGCGCTGTCGCCTCACAGCAAGAAGGTCCTGGGTTCGAGCCCCGTGGCCGGTGAGGGCCTTTCTGTGCGGAGTTTGCATGTTCTCCCCGTGTCCGTGTGGGTTTCCTCCGGGTGCTCCGGTTTCCCCCACAGTCCAAAGACATGCAGGTTAGGTTAACTGGTGACTCTAAATTGAGCGTAGGTGTGAATGTGAGTGTGAATGGTTGTCTGTGTCTATGTGTCAGCCCTGTGATGACCTGGCGACTTGTCCAGGGTGTACCCCGCCTTTCGCCCGTAGTCAGCTGGGATAGGCTCCAGCTTGCCTGCGACCCTGTAGAACAGGATAAAGCGGCTAGAGATAATGAGATGAGATCACCAAAATAGTAACAACTCAATTAAATAAATACTGCACTGTCTTAGTACTACTAAAACGCATCGCTCTCACTAAACACTTTACAACAGAATTTTTCAAAAGCACTAGAAATCCTGTCCAAATCCTATCAGAATGCATCAAAGGAATTTGCTCATTTGCAAACTTTGACTGAAAGTTTTCAAACAAAATGTAAAAATGGCACTATAAATACTACCATACTATCAAAATATACTCCACAAAGAAATTCACTCGAATGCAAAATTTTAGTACTACCAAAATATACTCACTAGTAATCTTTCAGGGCGGCACGGTGGTGTAGTGGTTAGCGCTGTCTCCTCACGGCAAGAAGGTCCGGGTTCGAGCCCCGTGGCCGGCGAGGGCCTTTCTGTGCGGAGTTTGCATGTTCTCCCCATGTCCGCGTGGGTTTCCTCCGGGTGCTCCGGTTTCCCCCACAGTCCAAAGACATGCAGGTTAGGTTAACTGGTGACTCTAAATTGACCGTAGGTGTGAGTGTGAATGGTTGTCTGTGTCTATGTGTCAGCCCTGTGATGACCTGGCGACTTGTCCAGGGTGTACCCTGCCTTTCACCCGTAGCCAGCTGGGATAGGCTCCAGCTTGCCTGCGACCCTGTAGAACAGGATAAAGCGGCTACAGATAATGAGATGAGACTTTAGAAGTTGTACAGTTTGTTTCTGAAATGGTATGGAAGACTAGCTTAATTTCACACTCAAATGTCCATTATATTCTGATTTAAGGTATCTTTACCTTAAAATGTGTAACTGGCTGGTCGAACATTTGCTTTCATGTTTTTGCTGTTTGGTATTGGGTTTAGTGGCTATGATGAATGACTGCTTGTAAAAAATGTCGGACAGCCTGGGTGAATCCTACGTTACGGAAGTGACTGTCGTTCTGTTTGTGGATTGGTTAAAAATCAGTTGACGTCAGCAGTGTTTCTCATACGATTCTGATTGGACATAATCGGGAGTATTTTTAATTTGGTGGTAGGGATTTCCCCAAACCGGGAGATTATCCAGTTTTTAACAAATACGATCAGGAGACGGAGGCTAAAATCGGGAGCCTCCCGCTGAAATCGGGAGAGTTGGCAAGTACGATAGTTGCCCTGACGTGATTTAATCCTGTGTTTTAATGCTACATGGAGTCTACACAGAACCAGCCAGCTGACCATCCCATAGCCAGCCTTTGGCAGATTACTCACATATAGGGATAAAATAGGTTTTTGTTTTGCCACGCAATATTAACGTCAACATGAATTTGTGTTGTCCAGACGCTACAAATGAGCTGCTGCAGTCAACTGAGCCTGGATGCACTGAAGAAAATGGTATTTGTGTGTGTGAGAGGGAGAGGAACTTGGGAGACATACAGTGGCATGCAAAAGTTTGGGCACCCTCGCTGAAAATGTCTGTTACTGTGAATAGTTAAGTGAACAGAAGATGAACTGATCACCAAAAGGCATAAAAACATTTCAGCGTTTTCTGCAGGATTTGCGTATTATTTTTGTTTTGTACAATTGGAGAGCGAAAAAAGAAAAGGAACACCATGCGAAAGTTTGGGCACCCCAATACATTTGAGTTCTCAGGTAACTTTTACCAAGGTTCCAGACCTTAAAGTGCATATCACGGGTAAATTCAGGAGCAAGATCAATGTAATTCTCCTATTTTATGTTAAACTTTGGTCAAATATCTGTAACATTCTGCATTCTCTGCAATTTTTTTACCTTGCGCAATACCAGAAAAATTCAGTTGAAATCAAGCCATTTGAGGCGAATTGGTCTGCCTCTGAAAAAACTTGGCATTTGGATTTCCCGGCAAACATTGATTTTTGTGACGTCATCTGCGGGACGCCTCCCTCTGAATCCTACGTCAGCGCTGGTCACTTCCGCCAAGGAGGTTATGTTTTCGGTAGTGTTGGTTTGTTTGTTTGTTGGTTTGTCTGTTAGCAACATTACGGAAAAAGTTATGAATGGATTGCTCTGAAATTTTTTCCAGAGGTGTGACTGGGCACAAGTAACAATCCATTAAATTTTGGCGGTGATCCAGATCACCTTCTGGATCCCGGAATTTTTTAAAGGATTCTTGGCGGAGGTCTGCGCTCTCCGAGTGCTTTTCTAGTTTGTTTATGAGAAAACGACCTGGTGGTTTTCTGCAAATTTCTTCGTTATCGCGTAATTATTAAAATGGTTAACGGATGTATCGTAGGAGGGTGTAGCAACACCAATCTTGATGGGATTAGTACTCATCGTTTCCCAAAAGACCGGACAATGAGAGAGAAATGGGAGCGCTTGGTCTACACAGGCTGTGCACTGAAACCGTGCAAAGCTCTCACAGCCTGCTGGCGCTTCTGCAGGTGACGTCACGAATCTGGCTCCAGACTCCCTTGGGATTTTTCCAGACGCGTTTGGTTATTTTATTTTTTTCTGCTGTAGACAGATGGCCTTGTGCAAAATTACCCTTCTGGATGAGTGTGTAAAGGGACATACTTTCATATAAAAAAACCCAAAATTGGTCCAGAATATGCCCTTTAATTGGCTTATTGAGCTGTGGCTTGTTCAAATTCTTTGTTAAGAAGGGTCAGATGATGCAGATTTCAAAGCTGTATAAATTCTCTGACTCCTCAAACTTGTCCCTAAAATCAACAGCCATGGGCTCCTCTAAGCAACTCCCTCGCATTCTAAATAATAAAATAATTGATGCTCACAAAGCAGGAGAAGGCTACAAGAACGTAGCAAAGTGTTTTCAGGTAGCTGTTTCCTCAGATTGTAATGTTATTAAGAAATGGCAGTTAACAGAAACAGTGGAGATCAAGGTGAGGTCTGGAAGATGAAGAAAACTTTCTGAAAGAACTGCTCATTGGATTGCTAGAAAGGCAAATAAAAACCCCTGTTTGACTGCAAAAGACCTTCAGAAAGATTTAGCAGACCCTGGAGTGGTGGTGCACTGTTCTACTATGCAGCGACACCTGAACAAATATGACCTTCATGGGAGAGTCATCAGAAGAAAACCTTTCCTGCGTCCTAACCACAAAATTCAGCGTCTGAAGTTTGCAGATGAACATCTAACCCTTACGAAAATTAACCATGGTTTTACTATGAAAACTAACCATGGTTTTACCATGGTTTATAGTTATTCATGGTTTTCATGGTTTTTTTGGGTAACCATGAAAACCATGGTGCATTTTACCTCAATGTTCACTTAAATTTTTAGGTTCTAAGTAAATGTTAATGTATCTGGGCTGTTAATCGAGATCCTTCTCTACAGCATTTACTGTTGGACGAAAGCATGGTAATACTACAGTTAGTGCATCCTTTTAAAAACCATACTATCCCTTTTTAAACTAATTTCGTAGTTACTATGACCTATTACACATACAACTATGATGCTACCACAGCTACTGCAGTACTATGGATAAACCACAGTAATGCTATGGTTGGTTCATAGTACTTAGAATCACCATGAAATACCATAGTAGAACCATGGTTACTACCATGGATGAACCATAGTAATACTATGGTTGGTTCATAGTACTTAGAATCACCATGAGATACCATGGTAGAATCATGGTTACTACATAAAAACCATGGTAAAACCATAGTAAACCATGGTAGATTTTCATAAGGGAAATAAGCCTGATGCATTTTGGAAACAAGTCCTATGGACTGATGAAATCAAAAGAGAAATTTTTGGCCACAATGTGCAAAGGTACACTACCGTTCAAAAGTTTGGGGTCACTTTGAAATGTCCTTATTTTTGAAAGAAAAGCACTGTTCTTTTCAATGAAGGTCACTTTAAACTAATCAGAAATCCACTCTATACATTGCTAATGTGGTAAATGACTATTCTAGCTGCAAATGTCTGGTTTTTGGTGCAATATCTCCATAGGTGTATAGAGGCCCATTTCCAGCAACTCTCACTCCAGTGTTCTAATGGTACAATGTGTTTGCTCGTTGCCTCAGAAGGCTAATGGATGATTAGAAAACCCTTGTACAATCATGTTAGCACAGCTGAAAACAGTTGAGCTCTTTAGAGAAGCTATAAAACTGACCTTCCTTTGAGCAGATTGAGTTTCTGGAGCATCACATTTGTGGGGTCGATTAAATGCTCAAAATGGCCAGAAAAATGTCTTGACTAGATTTTCTATTCATTTTACAACTTATGGTGGTAAATAAAAGTGTGACTTTTCATGGAAACACAAAATTGTCTGGGTGACCCTAAACTTTTGAACGGTAGTGTATGTTTGGAGAAAAAAGGGTGCCGAATTCCAGGAAAAGAACACCTCTCCAACTCTAAAGCATGAGTGTGGATCGATCATGCTTTGGGGTTGTGTTGCAGCCAGTGGGCACATTTCATTGGTCGAGGGAAGCGTGGATTCGAATAAATACCAGCAAATTCTGCAAGTAAACATCACACCATCTGTAAAAAAAGTTGAAGTTAAAAAGACGATGATCCAAAACACACCTCAAAATCTACAATGGAATCCCTCAAGAGGCCCAAGCTGAAGGTTTTGCCCTGGCCCTCACAGTTCCCTGACCTAAACATCATTGAAAATCTGTGGATAGATCTCAAAAGAGCAGTGCATGCAAGACAGCCCAGGAAACTTGTAGAACTGGAAGCCTTTTGCAAGGACGAATGTATGAAAATCCCCCATAAGAACTGAAAGATTATTAGCTGGCTACAAAAAGTGTTTACAAGCTGTGATACTTGCCAAAGGGGGTGTTACTAAGTACTAACCATGCAGGGTGCCCAAACTATTGCTTCGGGCCCTTTTCCTTTTTTGTCATTTTGAAAATGTAAAAGATGAAAATAAAAAATTGTTTCTGCTTAAAATATAAAGGGAATGAGTCATCTTTAGCTTTTTGCCTTTTGGAGATCATTTCATCTTCAACTTGCTTAACTGTTCACAGTAACAGCAATTTTGACCAGGGGTGCCCAAACTTTTGCATACCACTGTATTTCTGTGACCATAGTCTTGTGAGATGGGATGTGATCTGGGATTTTGAATGTTGTAATATAATAATGTAGCTTAGAATGTATGTCTTTGTAGTCCTAAAGGAGAGAGATGTGAGTGAGAAATTATATATTTTTATTAAACTGATAAATTTTACTAGTGATCTTGAATAGTGGGGCGGCACGGTGGTGTAGTGGTTAGCGCTGTCGCCTCACAGCAAGAAGGTCCGGGTTCGAGCCCCGTGGCCGGCGAGGGCCCTTCTGTGCGGAGTTTGCATGTTCTCCCCGTGTCCGCATGGGTTTCCTCCGGGTGCTCCGGTTTCCCCCACAGTCCAAAGACATGCAGGTTAGGTTAACTGGTGACTCTTTTTTTTTTTTAATAGATAGGACAGTGTAGAGAGACAGGAAATGAGCAGGAAAGAGAGACGGGGAGGGATCGGGAAATGACCGCGGGCCGGAATCGAACCCGGGTCCCCGGATCCATGGCATGGCGCCTCAGCCATCCGAGCCATGACATCCCCAACTGGTGACTCTAAATTGACCGTAGGTGTGAATGTGAGTGTGAATGGTTGTCTGTGTCTATGTGTCAGCCCTGCGATGACCTGGCGACTTGTCCAGGGTGTACCCCGCCTTTCGCCCGTAGTCAGCTGGGATAGGCTCCAGCTTGCCTGCGACCCTGTAGAACAGGATAAAGCGGCTACAGATAATGAGATGAGATGAGCAGTGTAAAAATCAGGAATAAAGATGTCATAACCTTTGAATGTGTGTGGGTGATAATATTTTTTGTAAAGTTAGATATAACCTCGGCGGCACGGTGGTGTAGTGGTTAGCGCTGTCGCCTCACAGCAAGAAGGTCCTGGGTTCGAGCCCCGGGGCCGGCGAGGGCCTTTCTGTGTGGAGTTTGCATGTTCTCCCCGTGTCCGCGTGGGTTTCCTCCGGGTGCTCCGGTTTCCCCCACAGTCCAAAGACATGCAGGTTAGGTTAACTGGTGACTCTAAATTGACCGTAGGTGTGAATGTGAGTGTGAATGGTTGTCTGTGTCTATGTGTCAGCCCTGTGATGACCTGGCGACTTGTCCAGGGTGTACCCCGCCTTTCGCCCGTAGTCAGCTGGGATAGGCTCCAGCTTGCCTGCGACCCTGTAGAAGGATAAAGCGGCTAGAGATAATGAGATGAGATGAGATGAGATATAACCTCACCAACCTATCTTTACCAATCTCCCTTTATTAAAATCCGTAACAACTCTGTATTTTCCTTTTTTTAATTATATTTCCATAATCCGTAATCCGTGATCTATCTGTATTTTGTCAACCACCTTGTCTCAGATCACAGATTGTCTTTGCTGTTAACATTGATGGTTGGTCGGGTCAGACGTAGCAGTTTTCATATGTCTTTGGTTGCTTAGCTTGGTCGTTGTGATTGAAGTTTGACCAAAGCTTTTCTTCAAAACTAATGCATCATTGGATCGTTTTCAGGTGTGTTCTGTTTTTTTCCTTGATTTGTTTCTTCCGATTGATCTGAACTTGAAGCAGGAGTTTCAGACGGTATAAAACTCAGTTCTTTTTCACTTCATACCCAAACTATTGCTATCAGATCTGCATTTGGAAGCGATTGTGATCGTATTAGGACAAAAGTGAGCCTTTTTGGAGTGCACACCATTAGAACATTTCCTCAAACTGGGGAATTATTCAAAGTAAATTCACGCGATACCCATTGTAAAATATGGACGTTGCTCATTGATGCTTTGGGTTGGTGGTGGAGGAGCTCAGCGAAGATTGATTACATAATGAAGTACCAGGATATTTAAACTCAAAACTTGATTGGATAACTTTCCTAAATAATGCATCCCCATCAACACAGACATGACTGAAGAAACATCAAATCAATCAATGTTTTGCAGCAGCCAAAGATAAGCATTAGCCTGAATTCAAACAGAGCTGTCTGCATGTGTAAACCTAATAACATTAACAGGAACTTCAAATTTGAAAGGAGCGGACCAAGACCCCTGTAAAAGTGTCTCCAGTGTCCTTGTTGGACATCATGACGAGTTGAGAACTAGCGTTATCCTCTCCAGTGGATACTTCACTAAATTGTAGAGTTGATCATTTTGAGGCAGGTGTTTTTAAAAACAAAATCCACTAGTTAAAACCAACATTAAAAAAAAAAAAAAGGCACAATTTAGCTTCATGTCCAAAAAAACTGCAGAGTTAACTCTACTACTCCATGTTCATTCACTTGGTCAATCCTGTAGATTTCCTCAAGAGGAAGTTCAATCACATTATAATCCACATTATTAAAGGGGGACCAAATATAATATATACAGTTACTGATGTGACAAAGTAATGTATTCTTAAGTATTCTATCAAATTTATATACTAGAAAACAACGAAATATCTTGGTAATTGTAAATATAATAGTCGGTACGCTAAACGGCACAAGAGTCGCCATTTTTAAAAGACCGTGACGTCAGCGCTACCCACTGCACTAGGAGAGAAGCGTGTAATCATGGCGTCGGGCGCATCAAGTGAAAGCGACAGCGAAGAGATCCCGCAAAAGACACGTCTGGAGGATCGTTATGCTTTCCATCGGTCCTGTTATTACACCCGAAAGCAACACACTGTGGCATTGTGTAGCCGATCACTTACAATTCATCCTACTTTCCGATTCACACGTGCTAGTCCCAACCTCAATGAGCCAACACAACTGGGCACATACATACGTCATGAGTGTTACGCAGAGAAAGTGAACGTGCATTCTCATCTCATCTCATTATCTCTAGCCGCTTTATCCTTCTACAGGGTCGCAGGCAAGCTGGAGCCTATCCCAGCTGACTACGGGCGAAAGGCGGGGTACACCCTGGACAAGTCGCCAGGTCATCACAGGGCTGACACATAGACACAGACAACCATTCACACTCACATTCACACCTACGGTCAATTTAGAGTCACCAGTTAACCTAACCTGCATGTCTTTGGACTGTGGGGGAAACCGGAGCACCCGGAGGAAACCCACGCGGACACGGGGAGAACATGCAAACTCCGCACAGAAAGGCCCTCGCCGGCCCCGGGGCTCGAACCCGGACCTTCTTGCTGTGAGGTGACAGCGCTAACCACTACACCACCGTGCCGCCCACGTGCATTCTGATTGGATAAAATTAATATCATGGCGGGCTGTTCAAACTGCGGAAATAGTTTGCTCGAGCTACTTTCAAAACACTATAACTTTCCAACCTTAGAACAAAAAACTTTTGTAAGTCTTGAATAAGGTTCGTTAATGTGTGTTTTATTGTTATATTTACTCTATACATTGCCCTCTGTTCCCCTTTAACTGAGCATAATGGCCAGTCGAGCTCTACACAACAGCAGAGGACGACTCTGGAGCACGTCACCTAAAACTGAGAATACATTTATTCTCCATATTTTGCCAGTATCATGTATTCTGGTTAATCCTGCTGCAGCTAATTCACGTGCGTCAAATGAATTTGTTGAGCAAAAACACAGGAGACGTTCAAAAATTTAATTCAAAGCAACGATCGTGATTCATCTACCGTCTTTTCTCTTACTGATTTCCCGAGTGGTGAAAAGAATTTACAGACGCGAGGAAATATTCTCAAAATAAAAGTGGAACATAAAAGGACAAAAGTGTGTTTTTAAAAAGTACAGAACAAATTACATGAAGCATTTTACCATTTTGTAAAATATGACAAGAAGTTGTTCTGCTAAAACAAAAGTTCCAAATTAATCACGGCTTTCGGCGTAAACACGAGCGCTAATAACATCAGTACAAAGACGACAGGTCATTATTTACACTCCCATATGCAAGAAGGCATGCGTCAAAATTCAGTCATTTTCTTATGCGTATCTGCTTTCTTCTGAGCCTTCTGGATAGACTGCTCCTGAGCCTTCAGCTGCTGCAGCAGCTTACGAGATGCCGAGAGCTTCTCTTGCACATGACTAATAACTGCAGCATCCCTAGACAAAAAAACACACTTTGTGAGAAGAAAACAAGGCAACAGGGAGCGAATGATCAGCACAAGGAATGACACCTCCGCTTACCTTCCATTTCTCCTGTTCAGGGAATCAGTGAGCCGCTGGATTTCTCTCTCCACTTGGCTCATCCTCTCAGTGGTCTGAAAGAGTTGAACGTTAAGTGAGCGCTTGGTGCTCTTTCCTCCCTGATATGCATCCACGCCATTGATGGAGCAAGAAGGAGCCGGAGCAGACCGAGTAGAATCTCCCAGTTTAGAGTTCAGAAAGTCAAATACGTCAGGTCGGGTCGAGGTGGAAGTCCGCTTTCTCTTCATTTTCCGTTTGCTTGAAGCCGGATTGTTTTTGGCGGTTGCAGCCCGAGTCTTTTGCTGTGTAAACTCAGCACACTGGTCCAGTGAGCAGCCTTTCGGGAGCACCATGGCCTGCACGGGCTCCACACGGCCTGAAAGCGTTTTCCCCAAACCTGCACAAATGTATGCAAGCCTGGAAGTTAGAACACCACTCACATTGCCAAAATACCACACCAAGAGACAGACCGTTCGACAACAATAAACTTTCGGTTAAACTGGAAAATGAAATTAAAGGCCTGCCATGTCTGGGTTCCTAGTCAGAGTGGAATGATTATGAATCATGACATCACAAAGGATGGCAGTGTAACCCAGCAGCAGCACAAGCATTATGCAAAATAAATAGCTAGAAAATTTGCTCTAGCATTTTTCAACCTATCATGTACTGTATCTGTAGCACATGTGGGATTATGATGGACAAGAACTCAAACAGGGGCGGCACGGTGGCATAGTGGTTAGCGCTGTCGCCTCACAGCAAGAAGGTCCGGGTTCGAGCCCCGTGGCCGGCGAGGGCCTTTCTGTGCGGAGTTTGCATGTTCTCCCCGTGTCCGCGTGGGTTTCCTCCGGGTGCTCCGGTTTCCCCCACAGTCCAAAGACATGCAGGTTAGGTTAACTGGTGGCTCTAAATTGAGCGTAGGTGTGAATGTGAGTGTGAATGGTTGTCTGTGTCTATGTGTCGGCCCTGTGATGACCTGGCGACTTGTCCAGGGTGTACCCCGCCTTTCGCCCGTAGTCAGCTGGGATAGGCTCCAGCTTGCCTGCGACCCTGTAGAACAGGATAAAGCGGCTAGAGATAATGAGATGAGAAGAACTCAAACACATTTCCCTGGGGAAAAAAAATTCACAAATATTTACTACCAACTCTTTCAACTGCCCTTAGACTGGTTTGTAAAATCAAATATTTACGTCAAGCATGTTTTAAATTCAGCTTGAAATCTGTATAATTCATCCTTTCAATAGATCGAACTTTTATGAGGGAAAGAATTTGTGGTGATGCTTTACCAACATGGTTATAACTTTCTGCTTACTGTATGGTTTGTGTGTTTAGAGGTTTGAGAACGCTACAGAATAAAGCATTAAGACACTGTCTTTCTTTCTGTCTCACTCTATGACCTTTACTGTTATTGTCATGACTGTAGCCTGAAATCCACATTATACATATAAATCATACATATTTTTACAGATATTCATGTCTGTAAATTTAACCACATATGTGACAGGTCCAGTGGACAGACATTAGGTTACCAAAAGGAGTATTCCTTTAAAAGGATTGCTATAGATAGTTTTCACATGACGTCACAGAGTCGGGGATTCCCTGGTGGTGGCCATCTTGTAGGGCAAGCTTACTGTACGGGTCACTGAGCACACATTGTAGCGCGCGAGTTACATTTATTTATATATTATTTACATTTATACATTTTTACTATTTAAAGCTAGCAATGGTGCACACCTGTTGTAATCACGGCTGTCGTAATAGGTCAGATGATGATGTCAAGCAGAGCTTTTATGGAATTCCCACTGTACGGGAGCACGAAGGCGAGCAAACAAAGAAACTCAGCATACAAAGGAGAAATCTATGGCTTGCGAGAATCAACCGCAAGGATTATCAGCCTTCCAAACGCAGCAAAGTCTGCTCCGATCATTTTATAAGTGGTAAGTTGTTTAAATAAACAATCAATTGTGTAACAAGCCTACATACCAGTTAATTATATTACAAAGTTTATACTGACATGGTACTGTAATACCACTAATGGATGTAAAATTTGTCTTAATAAATCAACTCGATATTATACACACATATATGCAGTGTTGAGAGCTCTAAAACTCCAATGTGTACATACCTTGGCTGTAATTAGGACATGGCTCTCACTTGTTTTTGGTGGACTTCGCGGACCCAGCCACAGACAAAATAATTGTATGACTCCAGCGACTTGTATGCTTTGAGGTCGTCAAGTGTGTAGGCACTTTTACTATTCACGAAATAGTTCACAATATCAGGGTACGATATGGATGGTAGCTCTGCATAGTCACTTGAAAATGCTTCTTTGTCCACTTCATAGGGGTCAATTCCCCCAATCAAGGCCAGTTTGGCTGCATACCGTTGTCGTGAGATGTCGTCCAATGTATCCATATACTTCCGTTTGCTTGATTTTGCCGACATTGATCTTTATTTTAGAAAACTGACTATATAACTTAATAAATTCGTCCGAGATAACGTAGCCGGTAGTGGCGATGGTTTGTTTGCCCTGCAAGATGGCGGCTGGGCGGCGTTCCCCGGAATGCCGTGACGTCAGTGAAAACTATCTATAAACTCTCACTGGTTTATCACAAGAAAACAAACACCATTTTCTCTGAATTATAAGCCGATTTCAAATCAGTGTATAGCATAGCAGTGATTGTAAAACTATTTCAGTAGACTTGTATATTGTATATCAGCGTTATTAACTGTAGATCTAGGAATATTACAAACATCTGATGCAATCTCTCCTGCCGTACAGGCAAACGTTAACACCAATGAACTAAACAAATGCCTATGATTTCGGTTCTGATGGTATATTTTACCTTTTCCTAACTCATAACCCATCTTTAACAAGAGCTTGGATCCAATTCCACGTGTGTGAGCCTCCCAACCGCAGAACTCAGCACTGTTCACTGGGACTGTTCCCTCCTCTTTACTGGAACTGAAAACTGTAGGAAGAGTAAAAACAAGCCGTGTTTTCATCTTAGTAAATCACAATCCACTACAAAGGTACGCTACATGTCTCAATACGCAAAGTATTATAAACCTAAACACAATTTGAGGGTTTAAAAAAGAACTGAAGGCAAATTTTTTTATTATCAAAATTCTATTTCTCTCATTTTATTAAATATCGGAATGCATTTTTGATCGCCATTTTGTCGCTGCTATAGCAAGTTATGAGTGTTTGAAATACGCTCTGTAATATAGATCAGTCCATATGTCAAAGCGATAGCTGTAAACGAGATTCGTTGAGACCTGTGTGAGACATCGTAGGACGGAAGTAAAACGTACAGCGCAAATCCGACATCTGCCAACGTTGTCAAAAGACGTGCGCGCCCTCTTTCAAATCCTGACGTAATCGAGCCGGAAGTTTTGTTTGCTTTGATAGCAATCAGGAAAGTTTGAAAAAAGTAGGCAGTAATCGTCATTTAAACTCGTTTTTGTGCAAAATTTCGTTTGGAAAACAGTTTTCAAAATGGTGGCGGTGACACGTCACGTTTTGAAGTCTCGCACAAGTCTCGTGAAGATCGTGTGGATAAGCGACGCCTGCCGTGGACCAAACGAAATAAATTCAACATGGCTAAAAACTGAATAGGCCGATAAGTATAATATTTAATTGCAGTTAGTTGCCGATACGAGTCACGATATAAGGTTACTAAAACCGAAAACGTAATTGAATAACACGTTAATTAAGAAATAAAGCAAGTTTAAAAATGACTTCAGTTCCCCTTTAAGGCACTGTGGCATCTGTGCTGTTTGAACATCAAACCTTTGGCGTAACCTGCGTCACATTGTTCAAGATCGTCTTCTGAATCAGAGGAGGAAGAAGAGTTCTCGTCCTGCCGCAAAGGAGGAATGAGACAATCAGCCTCCAGGACTGCTTCCTTCAGCAACAACGAGTCAAATTTCACAGTGTAGAAGCCTCCATCGATTTCTGGGAACATCAACATATCATGAAAAATACAATGAGCATGTTTAGGATTCCGGTGCTCACTTTGACTCACTTGATTTAGCCTACAATTACTTATATATATATATATATATACACACACACACACGTTCAAAAGTTTGGGGTCACCCAGACAATTCTGTGTTTTCCATGAAAAGTCACACTTTTATTTCCCACCATAAGTTGTAAAATGAATAGAAAATATAGTCGAGACATTTTTCTGGCCATTTTGAGCATTTAATCGACCCCACAAATGTGATGCTCCAGAAACTCAATCTGCTCAAAGGAAGGTCAGTTTTATAGCTTCTCTAAAGAGCTCAACTGTTTTCAGCTGTGCTAACATGATTGTACAAGGGTTTTCTAATCATCCATTAGCCTTCTGAGGCAATGAGCAAACACATTGTACCATTAGAACACTGGAGTGAGAGTTGCTGGAAATGGGCCTCTATACACCTATGGAGATATTGCACCAAAAACCAGACATTTGCAGCTAGAATAGTCATTTACCACATTAGCAATGTATAGAGTGGATTTCTGATTAGTTTAAAGTGATCTTCATTGAAAAGAACAGTGCTTTTCTTTCAAAAATAAGGACATTTCAAAGTGACCCCAAACTTTTGAACGGTAGTGTATATGAGCCCATGCATCGAAGAACCCAAACTCCATTTATAGAATCAAAAGGTATCAGACTTTCTAGACCTTGTACAACTCTGTGGTGGTGATCTCAGAATCAGACCCACCGAGAATAAATCCTGAGACTATTTGAAGGTATTTATTGTAAACACCACTACATGACTTTTCCACCAAATCAGCTCCAGGGCTGGTTCGGGGCCAGTGCTGGTGCTGGTTCACAACTCGTTCAACTTGCGAGCCAGCTGAGAACCAGTTTGCTTTTCCATAGCTCGCGGTGCTAAGGGAAGACACGTCATTACGTCGCTGTATACATCATTACATCGCTACGTTTGCATAAATCTTGGCGCGAATATCGAAGCAGAAACAATGCGGAAGAAGCAGCAGCAACAACAATCATAATAATAATAATAATGGATGACTTTGCGTTTGGCGGCACGGTGGTGTAGTGGTTAGCGCTGTCGCCTCACAGCAAGAAGGTCTGGGTTTGAGCCCCGTGGCCGGCGAGGGCCTTTCTGTGCGGAGTTTGCATGTTCTCCCCGTGTCCGCGTGGGTTTCCTCCGGGTGCTCCGGTTTCCCCCACAGTCCAAAGACATGCAGGTTAGGTTAACTGGTGACTCTAAATTGACCGTAGGTGTGAATGTGAGTGTGAATGGTTGTCTGTGTCTATGTGTCAGCCCTGTGATGACCTGGCGACTTGTCCAGGGTGTACCCCGCCTTTCGCCCGTAGTCAGCTGGGATAGGCTCCAGCTTGCCTGCGACCCTGTAGAAGGATAAAGCGGCTAGAGATAATGAGATGAATGAGATGAGATTTCGTGTTTGTACTGTACAGCTGCTGCTTCTCGTCGCTTAAAAATGGCGATCTTTCGCAGTCTTGTTATTGGTCTTAACAACTCCGCCCCCCCGCTGACGTAAGCGGTTCTTTCCTCTGGCCCAGCAGAGTTTTGGTGCTAGCCTGGAACCGTTTTTTCTGGCCCCAGAGCCAGTTCTTTGTCAGTGGAAACAGAAAACCCGGTTCCAAACTAAGCACTGGCCCCGAACCAGCCCTGGAACTGCTTTGGTAGAAAAGGGGCATGAGAGATCCAGATGTTTCACATCAGCCACAATGGTTAAGAGGGGTGAAACAGAACTTCCTTTAAAACTACTGTACAGGCATGTTTACCAAAAAAGGGAAAAAAAACCCATGATGACGTCTTTTTTTGGATGGTATGACCATTTGAAAAATTCCGACAAGATAAATGAGAAGTTGTACCTGTAATTTTGGCAGGATACCAGATGCCGTCCTCATGCTTGGCTAAACAGGAGGACCCCTGCTGCATGTTTGTAAGATCTGCTTCAAGAAAGTCCCTCAGCTCTGATACGTGCACCACCTCCCCATGAGAGTACCTAAGAGAAAACAAGCACGCAATATCACTTTGTGGTGATTTTGGATCATTCTCAGCACAGCAGTGAACATAATAAAGAAGTGATACGAGTGGATTAGTGGTGCTGGGGTTTTTACACACTATAAAGTCCCTCCTGGGTGCAGAAGAGTCAGTCACAGTGTTTCCGCTAGAGAAAAATGTATTTCAGTTCCCTGGACAATTTAGAGAAATGCTGGTCAAATATTATGTTTGTAATGAGTGTAAAACCACTGATACTAGGACTGCAGTTGTCATGAACAGTTTTGCACTCAAGTTTCCATCAGCTGAAGAGTTAGAACATCAACGAAACTGACTTTATTTTAAAACCGTTAACGTTATAATCATGTCTGCTGTCGCCCAAATGAGGATGGGTTCCCTTTTGAGTCTGGTTCCTCTCGAGGTTTCCTCCTCATGTCGTCTGAGGGCAGGGCTGCGTTAACCCTTGCCGAGGCCCTGGGTAGACACACCCCCGAGGCCCCACCCCCGCCTGTTGTCAACTGCGCTCAGCAAATTCAGCCCCTCAGGCGTGCCTGTCTAACTAGACACAGAAACTAATGACAGTGGCACAATTAGAAATACTATTGAACGATAAAACTTTATATCCATCATATTTAATTGAGAAAAAGCAATGGTGAAATAGGCAACTGCATGGTGAAAAAATCCATCAGACATCACGGTTAACAAGTCTGGTTTACTGAAGTTTAGCCTCAAGAAGCCTTTGAATGAGTGAGTCAATGAACAACATGTCAAGAACATAACCGAGGCCTACAACAGTTTCTTTAGGATTCAGAACAAGAACATTCATTGGGTATATAACCGTTCGTTTTCATTTTGGAATCCAGGCGACTTTTAACTTGTGAAAACAAAGAGCGATAACAAAGAAAGAAAAATATCTTGCTTCTCAGAAATAAATCTCAAAATGTTAGGCTATGTGAAACTTTTCATCCTTTCACACACGCAATGTCCCAAACAGCAGTGGCACACAGCTTTGCGCATTCAGTTTGACAGCCATGGGTCAACTTACAAGGGCACTTTCCTACTTTTCTGGAAAGCGAAGTCATTAATTAAATCATTGAACTCAAGCTGGCGTAGCGTGTGAAGACATGGTGGACAGTGATCATATTGACAATGACGGGTGATTTATGCGACGGGACAAGGTGGGCTTCCTTACGGGCGGCGAAATGCATCAAAAATGTTATCAATATGATCAAAACTTCTGAAAATATCGTTTCATATTTTCCGATCTCGCTACCTCCGAGGCCCCCTAGTGGCCGAGGCCCTGGGCAGCTGCCCATGAAGCCCATTAGGATAACGTGTCCTTGTCTGAGGGAGTTTTCCCTTGCCACTGGTGCCGGAGGCGTGCTCATAGCGGATAGATTAGGCATAAAATTAGCTTATGCCAAAAAAAAATGTGTGTTTCCGGTAACATGAAATACTAAAATAAGGTCGGTAGGTAGGAAAAAGGTTTTTTTTTTCTTAATTTTTTTTTATTTTGTTCGAAAAAATTAACACAAGTAAACATCTTACAAAATAGTATTTTGGCACAGAATCCTTTATACCACACATCATAATAAAATAAAAGTGTTTTAAATCTTTAAACGAATAAAAAAAAAATCGTGAGGGTTCAAGTTATGATCTACGGAAGCGATATTTCATGATATTTTCATGTAATAACGTGAAAACACCTTATCAAGAAATAACGTGAAAATAACGTCCTAGGCTAGGCTACTTCCATTAAAAGCAGACGGCCTAGCCTAGCCTACTGTAGAACTTGGGTCGAGCAAAAACACGGCTGAATCCTGAATGACTCCTATTTGTATAAATAGGGGACTACATAGGCGGTAAAATGTAGTGTTTTTCCCTGCCATGGAAGTGCACTTGTATACTGAACAGGAAGCAATTTGCATTACAGCCTTGAATGAGGATTCAAAATGGCGGCTCGGCTCAGTTTTGCCTTCCTCCTTCAGTATACAAGTGCGCTTCCATGTTTATGCAGGAGGGCTGATAGAAGTGGCGAAACATTTTACTTTTTATTGTTTCTTTCACAACTTGAATGCGTTGAAACAAAAAATTATGACAAACTAACGCCGCTTACACTAAAAGATCGAGGGAAATTTGTAATAAAAACTTTACGGTCGGCAATTTCGACGCGGAAATTCTCGATCGGTCGGGTTACTGGAAACACACCATTTTTTTTTTTATTTGGCCTTATGTTTAAAGTCATTCAAATTCTGTAAAGCTGCTTTGCGACAATGTCTATTGCTAAAAGCGCTATAGAAATAAACTTGACTTGATACAGGCAGGCTATATAATGACTGATATCATCAAGGCACATATTTACAATATTAGTGTATTTACTGAAACTTTGGCCATTTCAAATAAAAGAAAGAAAAGAAAGAAAGAAAGAAAGAAAGCACAACTTTATTCATCACACACTTGTGAAATTTCCTCTCTGCATTTAACCCATCTGAAGCAGTGCACACACACGTGAGCAACGAGCACACACACGTACCCAGAGCAGTGGGCAGCCATGCTAACAGCGCCCGGGGAGCAATCGGGAGTTAGGTGCCTCGCTCAAGGCCGTCCCATATTAACCTAACCGCATGTCTTTGGACTGTGGGGGAAACCGGAGGAAACCCACGCAGACACGGGGAGAACGTGCAAACTCCACACAGAAAGGCCCTCGCCGGCCACTGGGTTCGAACCCAGAACCTTCTTGCTGTGAGGCGATCATGCTAACCACTACACCACCGTGCCGCCCACGGCGAAAACAAATTGCCAAACTCGTGTGCATAACACGGAAATAAATATAGCGTTAGGCTAATCAACACAGGCTGTGGTAACAAATTCCCTTTAGCTCTAGATAGCTTTTGTCATTCCAAGATAAAAATTTAGCCGTGTACTGTGAAGGAGGGCCTTTACGGACCCTGGGTACAACATCTGGCGCATTAGTGACTGCCACAAGTCAATTGTGTATTGTCGTTAAGGCTTCATTGTTGATTGGCTGCTGTGGGAAATCAGCAAAATCAACATACAGTACTAGGGATGGCAAAAACAAAAAAAAATCTTGACTGACCACCGAGCCTCATTAGCCGGTTAAAGTCGGTTAACCTAGGAGTTTAAAATTCTAGAATTGGAATTATTAGAATCTATTCTAAATCTAACCGCGAGCATGCGCACATTCAGTCCCAGTCGCTGCCCTCCACTCACATTACCTTTTCTACAGCGCCAAACATTTAGTCAAACGCGGCACTGATGTCGAGGGGTTTGTATTGGAGCGGAGGACAAATGGCTCCAGCTTAGAGACATCGTGAGAAGCGTGAAATCCTCCCTCGACCCCTCCTCCTTGTCCTTCTCCACCCGGGTCTGTGTCTGCGGCCGTGTCAGCAAGGGGCACGCACTTTTGTTAAGTTGCAACTTGGCATTAAAAATATCAGTGTGAACATGTTCTCAATAAATTGCCATCATTTTCTAAGCAGCAAGCTTTCGCTCAGTCACTACCGGTGCTTGCATTGAGTAGCCGATTGAAAACAATCCTATCAGTCCCATCTTAACTTTTCATTGAAGACAGGACGCTTTAGCGATACGGCCCCTGTGTTTACAGTTAACTGCAGTAGGCTGTGTGTTGATATTGCATACTGCTTTCTTCGAAGTGAGCCACAGAGACCTCATACTGCAATTGTTTTCCAGCTACTGATATTACGGTTACATGGCTGCTAATTGTGCACAGCCATTGGGAATGGGATAGCTGGAGCTGAGCTGATTAGCCGCTAAACTAATATAGCAACTGTCTGATGCCAAGTAACATCAGTGAGTAACCAGGTTTTAGTTCAGATCTTGTGTATTATTATTACGTTGACATTAATATTCACCAGACTAATCAACCATCGACTTCATTCATGCGCCGTGTTCTTGTTTCTTTGATTGTCAAGAATTTCCTTGATGTTACGTAGTAAAATGTAATCCAACACTGAGACTTCTTTCACCGAGTGGCAGCTGTCTTTAACTGGGGCGGGAGGGCGGGACATGACTGAATGGGTGTTTCTGATTTGTCAGCTGTCGTCCTTACACCGCATGGCATGCCCCAAGCGTTTACAACACAGAATTCCAGGTTCTCCGCTCCAAAATCGGCAGCTTCAAAACGATTGATTTTTTTTTTTAACCGACAACCAAAAAAAAATTAACCGGTTGACGTTGATTCGGTCAACCACCGGTCAAACGGTCATCGGTTAACATCCCTATACAGTACATGTAGCCTAACTCGGCCTTCCTTATAACATTTTAATTAGGCAACGTCGCACTGCTTATAATTTCCATTTTTATAACGAAATGGAATGGAACAAAGAAATATAACGTTGGCCGTCATTTCACTTTTTATGATGTTTCGCAGCAGTGAAGTGTGCAGCTGCCGCCTTAAATTCGAAAGTTTCAAGAGTCTCTCTACAAGATATGATGTGCATAAGCCTCTCTGCAAGGCGACTTTGCTGCCATCTATGATACAAGGCTTGTCTGTTTAGTAGGGCTGTAACGATACACCCAACTCACGATTCGATTCATATCGCGATTTTTGACCCACGATTCGATACACCCACGATTTTTTTAAAATGTGTTTTTAAAGTAGTAAATTTGACTTATTAACATTTACTTACTTACATTAACTATTTAATAACAGATAATTCAGACCACTGCAGAGAATGAGTAATATGTATGCAAAAATGAACAAATGTATATCCAAAGATTGTTTTATTTCTCAAAATAATACTGTTGAGCCGGAAGCTCTGTTTTTTTTCGGTTCTGAAAAAGTCATTTTTCCAAATCGTGTAAATCCGTTAAGATTTTTTTTGGGGGGGGGTGGCTCTCTCACTGTCTCACTCTCATAGGGCCAATGATTTTGTGATCGTGGAAAACAGATGGAAATTACGGAATTTTTATAGTGAAACGTTGCTCGCGTGTCAAAATGTAACTGCCGCAGAAGGCTTCCGCCCAAGCAGACATGCCTTCAGTGTTGCCAGATATTGCTAACGTTTTCCAACCCAAAATATGTTCAAAACCAGCCAAAAAGCACCTAAACCTGCCCAGTCTGGCAACACTGCATGCCTTTCCGGTCAAGTGATTGTGATTGGCTTGTGGCACACCTAGCCAGCCAATGAGCTGCTTGTTTACAGATTCGCTCCCCGCGTCGCAACCAGAATAGCGACCGCTTAAAAGAAATGAATGCTCTACCAGTGGCGAGTGTGGACTTTGCGTGACTCGCAGAAGATTGTCGCAGGTCGGCGAAAAAACGACTTACTAATAGATATAAAAAATAAAAGTAATTTAAGTACGTTTAAAATGTAATTTAAATAAAAAGTAAAGTATTCATAAATTGAAGTTTGGAAGCGCCTCTGTTTTTGGGCTGAGGAGAAGTTTGAAAGGGTGTACCGCGATTCTGCCTTCTTGTATCGCGATACGGATCGTGGCTCTGCGTATCGCGATTTCAATTTCGATACGCATATTGTTACAGCCCTACTGTTTAGCCATGTCTGATCCTCCACACTCGTTATAGCAGCCAGCCTGCGTGTTTGTTTTGACGTTAGTGCACACGCTTTGTTAGAATGAATGAAATGGGCTACAGGTTGCTTAATTCCCCAGAGCTCGGCAAACCTACAAGTTTCAGACAAAAAAAAAAAAAAAAAAACGGACAGGCTTGTTCATTTTTTAGTAGTGTACAAGTTGTTTTATCACATTTTACTAAAATTCAAATTACGCAGAGGGAATTATTTTCATCGGACATTGTGACCGGAGAGATTTAATTTCGTCAGACTTTACAAGATTTTTCTGGTCAGCCGGACAATGGAAACACAGGTCAGTGAGTCACAGATATCCAAGCAACAGCAGTTAGAAAACTGACACTGATGAAGGGCTAGAGGACGATTTATAACAAAAAAAAAAAAACACCCACCCACCCACAGCTCTAAAGGCCTCTGCATGCTCTTGCGACAAGGCTTTCGCAGATAGCTTTTCGCAGACAGTTGTAATTTATCGTTGAGCGGGGAGTAATAGGCGTGCGCAATGTTATTCACCGCCACAACGCAAGGGGGCGCGAAGTCGCGAAATCGCTAGGAGTAGTTGGTGGGTGTGGTTAGTGGAGTGTTTATCCTCCGGTTACTTATAATGACTAGAACTGGAGTCGTATAGATGTCCGTACTTCCTCGATCAACCGCTCTTCATGCTGCTCCATCTTCGCTCGTGTTTTTAAAAATGCCGGTCGTGAAAACAAACCAAACCGGGAAAGTAGGGAAGCAGAAGTGCGTGTACAGCGGATGTAAAGTGGACCAATCAGAGCCCTCTTGTCTGCGACGCTGTCTGTGAGGCTTCTGCGGTGGTCACAATTTTTGGGAGGCGCGCGCAGAGCGTCTGCGAAGGTGGGGGGGCTACGCAGACGCTGTCTGCGACGCTATCTGCGAGGACTGCGTTGTCAGCATAAATTGGCCTTAAGGAATCCTTTTTCCATTTAGTTCAAATGCGTAATTGTAAAAATATTTAGTGCAAATTGTTCAAAGTTCAGCCACCCCGTAAATTCATCCCCTGAGGTACTTGACTATTTTATTATCTGGTTTGTGGATGTGGGAGGAATTCACCCAGACACAGTCATCAAAACCAAAGACCTTCAAAAGAACCTTGTAGTAATAATATATTGTATATTCAACTGGGAACAGGAGCCACAATTAACTTGATAAACCACCACTTGTTAGTAGTTTAGCACTTTTCACATCTGTCAGTGAAAACATGACGTAAAGTCATCATTTATTAAAACAGTAGACACATTAGACAGTACTGTACTGTGATTGCGGACACTGGAGCGCTCTATGGCTTTCTTCCTACATTGTACTACGAAAGCGTATGAACATGGAGGGAGAAAACCATTCGTTTGTGATAGTGTGGAAGTGCTGGTTACCAGTTTACATAAATATGACACCAAAATGCAAATTAAAATAGTGAGAAGTTGTTGTTCAAAGCCCAAATGACCAGTTTTCTCTTGGAGAGGCTGATTTCCCCCCCAATACAAACTTAACTACAAATCAAGCATTTTTCAGGTTGTTAAAGGTCCCATGGCATGAAATTTTCACTTTCTGAGGTTTTTTAACGTTAAAATGAGTTCCTCTGACCTTCTTAAGTCACCCCAGTGGCTAGAAATTTCATAATGTGTAAACCAAACTATGCCCAACATTTGAGAATGGCGCGTCAAAACGGCGCGTTGATAAACTCTTCCCTTGCCTACGTCAGCAAGGGAGATGATCCCCACGCCCCCCCTCTGGATTCCCACCCACTGTATGGATTGCCCCGCCCAGCTCAAAAGTTGCCACCAAACATGGAAGTTGCGCTGTACATGGATGTGACAACACAGAAAAGAGTCTGTTTTTACTGCCGACGGGAGAGCCCCTGAAGACGCAGTGGCTTCATTTTATTTACTCCAATAATACGCCGTCGAGTCTACCTAAGACGGTGTATGTTTGTCAGAAGCATTTTCCTGATGAATGTTTCCACAACTTGGGACAGTACAGGGCAGGTTTTGCACATCAACTGTCACTGAAGCCTGGGTCCGTACCAAGCATCCCTGCTGCATCAGCAACAAACACCGAACAAGTAAGTGTATAACTGTTAAGTCGTTTTGCCGTGTTTTAAAATCGGTGCCACGTTAGCCTTGCAATGGCTACATTAGCTGTGCAGCTAACCGCTTCCTGCAGTTAGCCAGGTACTCTGCGCTACAAAACCAAAAAGCATGCAGCATGCTCTGTTATAATAGCCAATCAAAACAGTTTTTACAAAGACACCCACATTCTTTTTTTAAGTCACTCGTTCATTTTATTTGTTTGTTTGTTCAGTAAAAACCCAAACATTTGTTGAATTTATTTTATTTCCTCGCGTCGCACCTTAATGACGTCAGCGCGCGGTATTTTTCCTTTCGCGGTTTGTTCCTTCTCTCTCGCCATAGTAAGACACCCACATCCGCTTGTTCTGACCCACTGGAGGTAGCGTCACAGTGCTGTTAGCCAATCAGAGGTAACACGTTTACATGTCATGAATATTAATGATAAGACCCGCCCCCACCCTCTACCCTTCCCCGCCTCCTGCTTCTCATTAGCAAAACGACGCACTGGCGCTGAAATGGGGCTTTCTCCCAGGAGGCTATATCTACGTGCCGAGGGTTCATTTCGAGAAAGGCTGCGGATATAACATCCGGAAACCTCCACGAGCCCGTTTAAAGCATCAACAAACCACCATGCCATGGGTCCTTTAAAATTTGATTGTACAGATACGCCCGAGATGATACAGATGAATAAGGAAACTGTCAGAAGAATTTGTTTTACGATCAAATTTGATCATATGCAAGCTGCATACCATTACACTATGTCAAAATTGTACCTGCCCTATGTATATGGTATACTATTTTAAAATTCTACATAATACACTAGTATATGGTTAAAAAGACTTTAAATTGCCAGCCCTCGGCGTTGCTCTCATCTTTACCAAACCGCGACATTTTTAAGCACCTAAATATAAGAGAGTTCTTATTTGAAATATAGAGCTGGAGTGTATGATCACAAGGAACTTTAGAGCTGACTGATCAGCAGCGCTGCGTTAAACTCTCACACAGCGCAGGTGCACACCGTAGTGCCTCCTATATATCCTTTGTAGGGTCGTCACACTAGAGGCGGAATGCCGTCGGAATGAAAATTCTTCGTATATTCCGGGATATTCAAAGTGCCTTCCAAACATTTAGGCCCATTCTTGTGGCCGGCCCGAATGCTCAAAACATTCGAGGTGCATTCGAAGAGAAATATCGAACGGCATTCAAAGTGTATTCTGACTGCATTCTAAATATTCTTACGGCATTCCAACAGCAGGGTTTTTTCTAGAAAAATTTATTATGAGGGCGCTCACCATGGCGAGGGAGCGAAGCCGGGGGGGGGATGGTGCCGGTTGTCCCCCCCCCCCGCCGTGCAAAGCCTTTGAAAAATCCTCCAATGGGACGTTCTGAGGCTATCTGAGAGGGAAATTGTAACAAATTGTCTGTCAACATTGAAAAAGAAAGAAGTAATCATCTTCTGTCCCGGACAGTCTTTGGCTTTCTTCCGCTTCGTGCCGCGGGATGACATCTTTAAATGCCCAAGTGTCAACAAAAACAACTCGCGAGCTACTTCTGTCAAAAGCTCCCGCGCCGGTGGGTAAAAGGTCATTCGGTCTCGAGAAATCTCGCTCTACAAGTCAGCTGACCTTATATGTAACCCATGTCAAATCTCGCGAGAGCAGCCGCGACAAGTAAACAACTAAACAACATGGCGCCTCAGTCTGGAAAACGCCAATTCGGATTGTTTTTGCACCGTCTGGCGGTGTATCTACTATGATTGGAATATTTTTGGAGCAATTATAACGTATTTGATGATCAGACACATTGTCACGTAGTCTTGCTGGGATGTTTTCACGGAGTCGGTAAGGGGGCGCACGCCGAGAGTAAGAGGGCGCAGCGCCCCTGTTCCCCCGTTTAGACGAAAGCCTGAACAGCATTCGAAACATTCTGATTGCGTTTGAGGGAAAAATCGAAACGGCAAGCCACTTCAAATCCTGCCAGAATGTCCCGAATGTGCCTCGAATGAGCCGGAATGAAAATTCTTCATATATTCCAGGATATTCAAAGTACATTCTAAGTATTTGAGCTGCGTTCTCTTTAAATTCTTAGACGTTCGAAACATATTCAGTGGCTATTCCGGGAGCGTTCTGACTGCATTTGAGGTGAATTCGGGCAGCAATCGAACCGCACTCATACAGCATTCGAAGTGCATTCTTCCTGCATTCTAGGTATTCCTACTGTGTTCTAACTACATCTGAACTGCATTCGAAAGCTAACACACCCGGAATGTGTAAGAATCATCCGAGGCGGGTTCTAAGCACATTCTAAGTATTCGAATGGCATTCTTACAAAGCTATAAGAATGTTGGTCAGTTTGAAATTCCCGCCCGAATGTGGCATGCATTTTCAAAAAATTTTCATTCCAGCTGGTTCTGCTTGATTCCTGCTAATTCCGAATAAGTGTGACAGGGGCCTTAGCTCTTTTGTGCCTCCCCCCCGTCTTCTGAACTCGCATTTTCTCTCCCCTCTCATTCCCCCTCTTCTATTTCCCTTCAGTCCTTTCTATGGCGCTTGCTACTAACTTGCACCCACTGTATATTTCCTTCAGAAAACTAAAATCAGTGCACCTACGTGGTAGGCAAACCAGATAAAATGTCAATCGTCCTGATATTCAAGCATTAAACAAGAGTTCAAACTATTACATCAATGACACACACACACACACACACACACACACACACACACACACGGATACCTGCAGCTGTCCATGAAGCGGCACTTGCCTTCCAGAAAGAAATTGCAGGGCTTCATGGACTTGTGTGTAGGATGGATATAGAGCACTCGAACTTGAGCCTCATCCCCATCTGGTTCCTCAGAGCACACAACCATAGCATTATGGTACTCAAGTGTCCCCCAAGAGGTGTAGTAAGGTGCTCGAACTTTAGTGCCACTTATGTCTTCTTCCTCCTCCTCATTTTCTTTCCCATCTGGTTTCGGGTCTTGCGCTACCTCATTCGCACCCTCGGAGAGCTCGGAATAGAAGGCGGTAAACTCATCTTCCAAGTTGACCTCGTTTGGCTTTTCTTGGGTGTTGCTCGATACGGTTTCTTGCGTTGTGGTATCCTCAAGTGACGCCAACAGTTGGCTCTTTTTGATGGATATCAAGCTGGACTCGGTGAGCTCGATCAGCTGGACCAGATCCTCTTTCAGCTTGAGCAGGTCCGCCTGATCGGAAGAGCTGAGTCCACAAGCCAGTGCAGCCTCCACCTGCTGAAGCTGAGCGGTGTAGGTCTCGATGGCCTGCTCCAGGCTGCTTTCATCCATAGTAGGGAGCTGGAACACCACAAGGCATGTGAAATCTACAGAAATACAAGGATGATTCAATAAATAAATAGTGGTGCCTTCTCAGTATTTAATAAAAAAAATAAAAATAAACCCACTCGATGTAGAAAGAAGGTTTCATCTACATCTTTATGGCTTGTCTGAGGGGAAACACTGTTTTTGGGATGTCTGGAACACAGATTAGCTGTTGGGGGTGGTGGAAAGATTATTATTTTTAGCTAATTTTGCCCATTTTCAAAATATATCTTAGACCTTTACAAAACTTAGTCCCAGGGATATTAGCATACTTGCTAGCATTACCCATTTCCATTACTCTAAACAGGTGGCACGGTGGTGTAGTGGTTAGTGCTGTCGCCTCACAGCAAGAAGGTCCGGGTTCGAGCCCCGTGGCCGGCGAGGGCCTTTCTGTGCGGAGTTTGCATGTTCTCCCTGTGTCCGCGTGGGTTTCCTCCGGGTGCTCCGGTTTCCCCCACAGTCCAAAGACATGCAGGTTAGGTTAACTGGTGGCTCTAAATTGACCGTAGGTGTGAATGTGAGTGTGAATGGTTGTCTGTGTCTATTGCCGCTTTTCTACTACCAATGCGGCTGAGTTGGGCTGAGCCGTGCCGTGCTGAGTTGGGCTGAGTCGAGCTGAGCGGGGCTGTTGGAGTTGCATTTCGACTACAACCGCGCTGAACCGTGCTGACTGGAAGTGGGTGGACACATTGGGTGGAGTTAGCGAAAGTGGGTGGACGTCACGTGATGTCGTTAGGTGGTGCAAACAGTGACATCAGTGACCTTTTAAGCGGTAGTCTCACGACCCGGATAGTAAACAATAAACATGGAGGACATGGAGTCGTTAGTGTTGCTGGTCTTGGTGCTGTGGCTTGTTGTCACTGACAACGCCAACAGATACTGGCAAGAGCATATAGATGAGGCGAGGCGCATAAGGCTTCAGAAATTCTTGCAATTCATAATTATTATTCTTCCGGGTTTACGGTGTTTACAGATCCCAGCGTGCTCGCGGGGCGTGTGTGGGCATGTGAGGACACTCCTCCTCACCAATCAGTGCACAGGGGAGTGTCTCCTCACACCCCTAGCCCCATTCGGCTCGGTTTGGCTCGCTTCAGCCCCACTCCAAAACCGTGCGAGTTTTGGGTGCTGAGCAGGGCTGAAGCGAGCTGAGTCGTGCTGCTCTGAGGTAGTCGAAACGCGAGCCGTGTCGGGCTGAAGTGAGCTGAAAAAGGGTAGTGGAAAAGGGCCATATGTGTCAGCCCTGTGATGACCTGGCGACTTGTCCAGGGTGTACCCCGCCTTTCGCCCATAGTCAGCTGGGATAGGCTCCAGCTTGCCTGCGACCCTGTAGAACAGGATAAAGCGGCTAGAGATAATGAGATGAGATGATAAACACAGCCCTTACAGACACACTACCGTTCAAAAGTTTGGGGTCACTTTGAAATGTGCTTATTTTTGAAAGAAAAGCACTGTTCTTTTCAATGAAGATCACTTTAAACTAATCAGAAATCCACTCTATACATTGCTAATGTGGTAAATGACTATTCTAGCTGCTGGTTTTTGGTGCAATATCTCCATAGGTGTATAGAGGCCCATTTCCAGCAACTCTCACTCCAGTGTTCTAATGGTACAATGTGTTTGCTCATTGCCTCAGAAGGCTAATGGATGATTAGAAAACCCTTGTACAATCATGTTAGCACAGCTGAAAACAGTTGAGCTCTTTAGAGAAGCTATAAAACTGACCTTCCTTTGAGCAGATTGAGTTTCTGGAGCATCACATTTGTGGGGTCGATTAAATGCTCAAAATGGCCAGAAAAATGTCTTGACTAGATTTTCTATTCATTTTACAACTTATGGTGGGAAATAAAAGTGTGACTTTTCATGGAAAACACTAAATTGTCTGGGTGACCCCAAACTTTTGAACAGTAGTGTATGATGAGGTTTAAAGCCTCAACAGCGAGTGAAATCATACCAAACTAGTCAATGTATGCTAGCTTGCTAATAACCAAACCGGTTTGGTAGCATTTAGCTATTTACCTGCTAACAAACCCAGAGGTCTCCTCGCCGGCCTTCATTCAAATAAAAGTCTTCTGAAACAGCTCGGCATGACGAAGAATTACAGTCCTGCACTGAGTATTTGCAGAGCTCCAGTCATGTCCTGCTACCTTTTTGCTTTCAGCTAGTCAGGTCCGCCATGCTATGCTACGCTATGCTATGCTAGCACCTCTACAGAGCAGAGGAAGAATCGACTCTTTTAGGTGAACATTCAGAACCGACTCGCAATTAGCATATGAGCTGTTAAATATAAATATGTAGGTTGGCTTCTTACTTGGTAACTCATTTATTGGGTTTAGTAACTTCTTAATTTATTATGGCCCTTGTGGTTGAAATGTATTTTAATATTTTGATGCATTTACATTGAAACAATTCATTCAAAATCTGTCTTAAAGTGCCATTCCACCATTGGATGTATTCTTTGGCATAAAATACAATATATTTTATGACAACATGACTAGACAGAGAAATCTTTTAGCTTCAAAATGATATATCAAACATAATTTTTTGACAACGACAAGTATATTAATTTTGCGACCAAAGTCACCTACCCTTTTAATTTCCGCGCGTGATGTCATCGGCAGGTTCCCCTTCTTGTGTACCACGTGACGTGTGACGTGGCACAGATTATCAGCAATGGCGGATAGAACGCGATTGTCAGCTTCGGAAAAGAAGCGAAGGAAAATAGCAAGTGATGCCCAAAGGAGACGGTCGATGGTGAATATCGGCACAGCAATCGACAAGTGGAAATCGCGTTCTATCCGCCATTGCTGATAATCTGTGCCACGTCACACGTGACGTGGTACACAAGAAGGGGAACCTGCCGATGACATCACGTTTCACTACCGCGCGGAAATTAAAAGGGTAGGTGACTTTGGTCGCAAAATTAATATACTTGTCGTTGTCAAAAAATTATGTTTGATATATCATTTTGAGGCGGCACGGTGGTGTAGTGGTTAGCGCTGTCGCCTCACAGCAAGAAGGTCCTGGGTTCGAGCCCCGGGGCCGGCGAGGGCCTTTCTGTGTGGAGTTTGCATGTTCTCCCCGTGTCCGCGTGGGTTTCCTCCAGGTGCTCCGGTTTCCCCCACAGTCCAAAGACATGCAGGTTAGGTTAACTGGTGACTCTAAATTGACCGTAGGTGTGAATGTGAGTGTGAATGGTTGTCTGTGTCTATGTGTCAGCCCTGTGATGACCTGGCGACTTGTCCAGGGTGTACCCCGCCTTTCGCCCGTAGTCAGCTGGGATAGGCTCCAGCTTGCCTGCGACCCTGTAGAAGGATAAAGCAGCTAGAGATAATGAGATGAGATATCATTTTGAAGCTAAAAGATTTCTCCGTCTAGTCATGTTGTCATAAAATATATTGTATTTTATGCCAAAGAATACATCCAATGGTGGAATGGCACTTTAAGTTAAAGTGAATTCTATCTATTTTCACATGCATGCATTTAATGTTAAGCTTTTGATGATCCTTTTTTTGTGCAACTGCTTTTATCAAAAGAAAAAAACTGTGCAAATTGGTAAATGGATGGTGTTTGTCTTTTAAGGTTTTTCACCTGCAAAGGAAAAAAATAAAAGAAAAAAGATGGAACAAAGGTCTGGTTTGAGTGAATTCCAGTTTTAATGTTCAGCATTGGTATTACCCTTCAAGTGTGGGATAAGTACAGCAAAGGAGCAAAACACTTGACAGTTGTATCCGGGTAAAATTTACGTGAACTTTCCAAAGAAGACGATGCGGTGAAGTGCAGACGGACACACATTGGAGGACGCGGGAGCGCCGTATTTGATGAGTAGCCTACAGTACAGTAAATCATCTCATCATATGGTTTTGTATTTCCTGAATGAAATTAGTACTTGCATCACAAAAATTATGAAAGCTGATGTTGCGGAATATCGTCTCCAGCTAATAATGTTAACTATCAGTTTGCCCAGAGTCTGTGAGCTTGTCTAGCCACTTCAATCTTGAATCCTTGCTAATTTCAACAGCTATTTTTGACATTAGTCCTAGTGTTGCATACTTGAATGAAAACTCAGTGTGATTTTGATTGTTATGCACTTCTGTTTACACGTTGCCCTTGACGGAACTCTCTTCTCAATCATGGCTGTTAAAATGGCAGGCCTGGAACCACTGTGTTTCAAGTGGGAGCCCCCTACCCCTGTATCGAAGTCGTCTGGTTAACACCAGACCATATCACAAGTGAAATATGGTCTGGAATCCGCCTATTGAATTTCTCGTAGGGGAGGTGTGGTTTACGATTGTCAACGGCCGTTTATTGGACGTTGCGAATGTCTATCATTTGGCGTATAAGTAGCCCATGGCCAATCATGGCAGTTGTACCCGGTGATGTAGTTAGAGCGACGAAGAAGATGAAGAGGCGAAGAAAGACTGTAACGCCAAACGCTGTTCTTTTTTTAAAACAAACTATCGCTCTAAACTATTCAGAACAGTGTCTAAAGCTTGATCGAAAGTTTGGTTCGTATCACTCGCCGCCATGTTAAATGTGATCCGTAAACAGTCCCAAATAAACTACAAGCTTCCGTTTGTCGAGTAGTAGGCGTCACCATCTTTCCACCCCTCCCCACTCTCTGATTGGCTCCCTAACTCAGGCGAGCCTTTAGACCATATAGTTTCCATGCTGTCTTTTCGGATCGGAACGAAGCAGCATGGGATTTCCCAGGCTAGTATTGAAGGCCTCTAAGGCTACATCCACACGACAACGGCAATGAGATTTTTTTTTTTAAATATCGCGTCCACGTGGGCGACGGATCAGTAAAATATCAGGTTCATATGGCAACGCAACGCTTGCTGAAAACGATGTAATACACATGCCACACCTCTATGTGCGCTGTAAGACGGTCCCATCGGAGACACCAGAACAATAGAAGTAGACGACGCATGCACATAAACCCCTTCTTCTGTAGCATCAACCACATAAAGTTTTGATTATTAGTCACTAACACTTACAACACAACACCAATCATAACCCCCCCGCCGACACCCCTCACCAGCACCACCCCTGCCCTTCCCTACAAATCTCACTCTGAACTGACTTCAAAACTTGAGAGCCCTGATAAATATACATACACACACAATTTTTTTTCCCCACAATGATGCCTCTTGTACATCGTCTTATTATCTTTTGGGAGAAGCCTGTGTCATTTCCGGTCAAAAAAAACTTGCTGGTTGAATAAGATTAACTTTTAAGTCAAAATTTGCCAGGGGTATGAATAATTTCAGGCTTGACTCTGTGTATAGCACAACTTTATTCATCACACACTTGTGAAATTTCCTCTCTGCATTTAACCCATCTGAAGCAGTGAACACACACATGCACACACACACACACCCAGAGCAATGGGCAGCCATGCTAACAGCACCCGGGGAGCAGTCGCTCAAGGGCACCCCAGCCCAAGGCCGTCCCATATTAACCTAACCGCATGTCTTTGGACTGTGGGGGAAACCGGAGCACCCGGAGGAAACCCACGCGGACAACATGCAAACTCCACACAGAAAGGCCCTCGCCGGCCACGGGGCTCGAACCCGGACCTTCTTGCTGTGAGGCAACCGTGCTAACCACTACACCACTGTGTGTGTATGTGAACTGCTTTGTTAAAGATGTACTGTACGTAATAAAGTAATTAGGATAAATAGAAATGAAACACAGGCAGAGTAAATACAATAACACTGATTCAGAGATGATGTCTGTATCTGTCAATGTGCATTACAATGCAAAGAAGCGGTTATTTTGTGAATTAGAAGGCAGGCTAAGATTTCCTGAAACAGTTTCAGTCACAGTTAGGTAAAGAAGAATAATTACTTGTCCAAACATTATGCATTTTAGACAAAAATGACAATGAGTCGTTTGGGAGCCACAAGAATCGAATCTTATTGGTGAGCCGATCCAAATGATCTGATTCACAAAATCGTCTCGAGCCCTCAGACTGGTAGAAAGAGGAGGAGTTTGTTAGAGACGAGTGAAGCCATCTGGCCGCCATATTACCACTCCCATCGCGTGTATTTGGCTTGTGTGTTAAACTGTGGTATTCAATCAAATTTGCCCCAAGAAAAGTCTCTCCTGACTTTTTCCCCCTTTCATTCCCTCCTCTTATTTTCTCAGCTTTACCCATGTTCCTTACATATCTTTTTTTAGCGCTCCCCTTCACTTTTTCCAGTTGAGTCTCTTTTTTACGACTATAATTATTTTGAAGAAGAAACCTTTATGTCACGTGCACACTTCAAGCACAGTGAAATTCATCCTCTGCATTTAACCCATCTGAAGCAATGAACACACACACACACACACACACACACACACACACACACACACACACACACACACCCACCCAGAGCAGTGGGCAGCCACACCAGAGCGCCCGGGGAGCAGTCAGGGGTTCGGTACCTTGCTCAAGGGCACCTCAGCCCAAGGCCGCCTCATGTTAACCTAACTGCATGTCTTTGGACTGTGGGGGAAACCGGAGCACCCGGAGGAAACCCATGCAGACACGGGGAGAACATGCAAACTCCACACAGAAAGGCCCTCACCGGCTGCTGGGTTCGAACCCGGACCTTCTTGCTGTGAGGCGAACGTGCTAACCACTATGCCGCCCAATTGTTTAATTATTTTTACGGAGATTATTTCAGTTTTTCTCTTATACAGCCTACCTTTCTCTAACATATATTTCTTCTTCCTCCATCCATCCATTATCTGTAGCCGCTTATCCTGTTCTACAGGGTCACGGGTAAGCTGGAGCCTATCCCAGCTGACTATGGGTGAGAGGCGGGGTACACCCTGGACAAGTCGCCAGGTCATCACAGGGCTGACACATAGAGACAAATAACCATTCACACCTACGGTCAATTTAGAGTCACCAGTTAACCTAACCTGCATGTCTTTGGACTGTGGGGGAAACCGGAGCCCCCGGAGGAAACCCATGCGGACACGGGGAGAACATGCAAACTCCACACAGAAAGGCCCTCACCGGCCGCTGGGCTCAAACCCAGGACATTCTTGCTGCGAGGCGACAGTGCTAACCACTACACCACCGTGCCGCCCCACATGTAGGCATTTTTCTTCTAATTTTTCTCACCAGCTATATAAATAACTTGTCCAATTTTGTGTAGCTTTCCAGTAGTCTAAATGACAGTTCCGCTCCGCGATGGGAGTGGCAAGATGGCGGCCAGCTGGCTTCACTCTGACGAGCTCTCTAGATTTTATATAGAGCTCAGTGGTGTAGCCTAATCAAAGTCCCTACACTGGTTTACAACTTATTTATTTAGACCATGCAAAATCATGAAAAGAAAAAACAAATAAAAACCTTTGATTTATTAAGTTTATAATTTTGAAGACCCATAAGCTGTTTTGTTTGTTTTCCTTTCATCTTGATACTCTGCTATTGGGTCTGGTTCATGGACTGTATTGATTGTTGTGAGGATGGTGTTTTGCCATGTTGTTTGTAAAAGGTTTCCTCCCTTTTCATTAATATTTTTTAAAGAAAAGCCAGTGTAATGAGATGGTTAATGCAACATCCTTGATCAACATCTCGTGTAAAGCTCTACGCACTGAATTCTTACATCTTGAACTTGGCATTATCCAGAACTTCCTTGCGTCTCAAATGTCTAGACTCAGAGATACCGTTCCAGCTGCGAGCAGTAGGGGAGAGCGGGGTAAGATGAGCCAGGGGGTAAGATGAGCCACCCCCTGTTTCTAAGGCCAAGTTTACATTAGACCGTATCAGCGGATCATCAGATTAACGTTTTTAAAACGATTTGCGTGCACACAGCAACACCAATACACGGATACGCTCGGCTCCGCAGGCATCCTGCACTCCAAATCACTCCGCCCTGAACAGCGAGTGCCCTCTGGAGGGTGCGCACTCCGGCCCTGCGCAGCTCACACAGCGCGCGAGTGAAGTGCACAAGCAGTGATTCGGGACTGAGCCGCTGTGTGTGTGATCCCAGCGCATATCACTTACCACTTGCAAGTGGAAGGATGGCAAGCCTAAAGACAATCATAACTACACAATGGGCAGTATTTGCATCAGTATTTGCAGTATTTTCATACTTTTATACTCTTTAATGAAAGGTGATACAAGGCGGAAGTCCGCGCCGTTTTTCAGCAGTCGCGTCACATGACCAACGCCAGCGAATCAGGAAGGTGGATGTCACAGTGACGTTGTCCAATGACGACGCCAGCTAGAGCTCAGCACAGCGTATCCGCGTATTCTCAATGTTTACACAGCACCGGACCAGACACGATCTGGATTGAATACGTGGACGCTGTCAGATTCCCGTTTCCCGGCGTTTCCAGGCGGTTTAATGTAAACGGACAGTGCATCCGCGAAGAAAACGAGACAGATACGGTCTAATGTAAACTTGGCCTAAGAAACAGTAAACAAATGTGACCATGTGACCACATTCAAAGGGGGGCGGGACCATTTACTTACACTTGTGGAGAGGAGCACCACATGTCAAACTAGGTGAGGGAGATATTTATAAAAATGTGTTTTTGTGCTTTCTAAGTCAATTCCATGTTTGCTGGCCCGTAGCCAGGGGGGATCGGAAGGTTCGTTCGCGCCCCGGACACACACGCCCCTCAAGATTACTCAAGATTTATTCATTTGTTCATGTCCGATGAATATACATTGATTCACATTTAAATTTACAATATCAAATCCAGACTAATCAAAAAAGAAAAGTAGACTAAGTGAGGACGAGTTAGAAAAACAGGTTCATTTCTCCTATGTTTATGTTTACACGTTTTGTTCAGACTGCTTTACACCCCAATCCGGTGGGTGGCGGTAATGCCCCCATTAGACCCCTTTCACTGACGTCACCCGAAACCGGAAGTAAACAAACCCTGCGCCATATTGGAAGACCAACAAACTCGTGATTTGGGGGAAATAACGGCAGCGCGCGGTATGTGAACCCACGAGGCACTTGGTTCATCATAAACCTACAATGGTAAACTTTTGTGCTGTGTTAGGGTTCTAACAAAGCTGATGGGAAAGGTGAAAAGAAGTCTTTCTACAGAATACCAGCTGTGATTGAGACACAAGCAAACCAAGGAGCTTTCTGCCAGGAGACAGAGAGAGGATTTAGCTGCTTTATGCAGAGCGGATCTGAATACTTCAAGTCTATTTTGTTACTGGTAAGTCACTAGGCTAGGGTGTTGTAGAACATTTTTTTAAATGTTTACTGAATAAAAACATCCTTAATTTTATCAAATATTCTCTACTCTATATTTCATTTCTTTCTTTTGTTTTAATTTTCCTCCCTCCATCCCTCTTTGGATTTTAAATATAGTTTTTCCCCATGTCCAAATAATTCAAATTTATATAAATAAAAACAGATAAGTAGTAAATTAAAAATAAATTATGAAATAAACTCCATTCTCCCTTGCCCCGAGTCTTATCATATGGGTCAAACCCATCAATCACAGCCAGTTTCTCCACATACCGTGCCCTTTCTGCAGCTGGTAATGTACTCACATAACCAGAATTATCAGCCATCGTGTCACTTTACTCTCGCTCGCACTTTGTTTTATATTGTGAGTATGTATGTATGCATGTACTTGGTCTTCCAATATGGCGCCCTAGCACAATCTCGCGGTACGGTGATGTCACACGGTAGCCCTGGATAGAAGAGAAAATGGGGAAAAAAGAAGATAAAGACAGAAAACGCAAGAAATCTGCTGCTACTTTGTCCCAAAATATTGGCGCCATGTTCCAAAAAAGGGCCAAAATGGGTAAGGCGCTGAGTGCAGGACTTTGTTTTTCTTTTGTTTACAACAGTAGTGGTAGATCGATCTGTCAGAGTGATCAGTGGGGGTGGGGGGTAGCGTCAGCCCGTCCGTCAGTCTGTGTGTGTCAGTGACACGCACACACAGAGATGAGTTAGGTGGCTCAATGGCTAGGTACTAGTAGCGTCGGACCTGGGGCTGCTTTTATTTTTTTTTCAGCTTGGGAAATCGGAGCTGTGGTGTGGTGTGAAGACACTAAAATGCGAGACTTTAAGAGCACGTGTTTTTCAGTCGTCATGGTAACATGGCATCATGGTAACATGACGCCCTGTCAGTGGTTTGGCATTTGGATCAGAGTGAAAAGAAACGTGTGCACTAGCTGAAAAATGAAAATGTTCAGACCAGTGTGTGTGAAAACACCCACTGTTGCTGCATTTGGGCAATTTTAAATCAATTGTCCTTATAGGGCTGTGCGATATTATTTCAATCTCAGGATTACTTGAAACATTTATCTCAATTAGAAATTATTGTTGTTTTTTATGCTAAAGCATGGGCAGATCAGGAGTGTTCTGATGCCATAAACAACAACTGAAGTGAGCAACAGAGACAGACAACAACAGACAGACAATGAAGGAGAGCAACAACAGAGACAGAGGAGGGGAGAGCAACAACAGAGACAGACAATGAAGGAGAGCAACAACAGACAGACAATGAAGGAGAGCAACAACAGACAGACAATGAAGGAGAGCAACAACAGAGACACAATGAAGGAGAGCAACAACAGACAGACAATGAAGGAGAGCAACAACAGACAGACAATGAAGGAGAGCAACAACAGACACAATGAAGGAGAGCAACAGAGAGACAATATGAAGGAGAGCAACAGAGACAGACAATATGAAGGAGAGCAACAGAGACAGACAATATGAAGGAGAGCAACAACAGAGACAGACAATGAAGGAGAGCAACAACAGAGACAGACAATGAAGGAGAGCAACAACAGAGACAGACAATATGAAGGAGAGCAACAGAGACAGACCATGAAGGAGAGCAACAACAGAGACAGACAATGAAGGAGAGCAACAACAGAGACAGACAATATGAAGGAGAGCAACAACAGACAGACAGAGGAGGGGAGAGCAACAACAGAGACAGACAATATGAAGGAGAGCAACAACAGACAGACAGAGGAGGGGAGAGCAACAACAGAGACAGACAATATGAAGGAGAGCAACAACAGACAGACAGAGGAGGGGAGAGCAACAACAGAGACAGACAATGAAGGAGAGCAACAACAGAGACAGACCATGAAGGAGAGCAACAACAGAGACAGACCATGAAGGAGAGCAACAACAGAGACAGACAATGAAGGAGAGCAACAACAGAGACAGACAATATGAAGGAGAGCAACAACAGACAGACAGAGGAGGGGAGAGCAACAACAGAGACAGACCATGAAGGAGAGCAACAACAGAGACAGACAATGAAGGAGAGCAACAACAGAGACAGACAATATGAAGGAGAGCAACAACAGACAGACAGAGGAGGGGAGAGCAACAACAGAGACAGACCATGAAGGAGAGCAACAACAGAGACAGACAATGAAGGAGAGCAACAACAGACAGACAGAGGAGGGGAGAGCAACAACAGACAGACAGAGGAGGGGAGAGCAACAACAGAGACAGACAATGAAGGAGAGCAACAACAGAGACAGACAATGAAGGAGAGCAACAACAGAGACAGACCATGAAGGAGAGCAACAACAGAGACAGACAATGAAGGAGAGCAACAACAGAGACAGACAATATGAAGGAGAGCAACAACAGACAGACAGAGGAGGGGAGAGCAACAACAGAGACAGACAATATGAAGGAGAGCAACAACAGACAGACAGAGGAGGGGAGAGCAACAACAGAGACAGACAATGAAGGAGAGCAACAACAGAGACAGACAATGAAGGAGAGCAACAACAGAGACAGACAATATGAAGGAGAGCAACAACAGACAGACAGAGGAGGGGAGAGCAACAACAGAGACAGACAATGAAGGAGAGCAACAACAGAGACAGACCATGAAGGAGAGCAACAACAGAGACAGACCATGAAGGAGAGCAACAACAGAGACAGACCATGAAGGAGAGCAACAACAGAGACAGACAATGAAGGAGAGCAACAACAGAGACAGACAATATGAAGGAGAGCAACAACAGACAGACAGAGGAGGGGAGAGCAACAACAGAGACAGACCATGAAGGAGAGCAACAACAGAGACAGACAATGAAGGAGAGCAACAACAGACAGACAGAGGAGGGGAGAGCAACAACAGAGACAGACCATGAAGGAGAGCAACAACAGAGACAGACAATGAAGGAGAGCAACAACAGACAGACAGAGGAGGGGAGAGCAACAACAGACAGACAGAGGAGGGGAGAGCAACAACAGAGACAGACAATGAAGGAGAGCAACAACAGAGACAGACAATGAAGGAGAGCAACAACAGAGACAGACCATGAAGGAGAGCAACAACAGAGACAGACAATGAAGGAGAGCAACAACAGAGACAGACAATGAAGGAGAGCAACAACAGAGACAGACAATGAAGGAGAGCAACAGAGACAGGCAATGGAAGAGAGAAACAACAGATAGACAATAAAGGAGAGCAACAGAGACAGACAATGAAAGAGAGCAACAACAGACAACTGAGGTGAGCAACAGAGACAGACAATGAAGTCACAGCACAGTTGTAGGAAGATAACAATAATAAGTTAGACAACAGAGAACTTATAACGAATAAAAAAATGTCTAAATAAGAAGATTTGAAGTGTGCTCGTGTATTTGGGGGGGTACGGGAGTAGGGGGCCAGATGAAGTCCACTTTTGGGGAAAAAAGATCCCCCCCCTCCACAATGCTGGCTACGGGCCTGGTTTGTCCACAGTGAAGATGATTTAGAGAAGACAAAAGTAGAATAATATTTAGACACATTAGGGTTAAGTTAGTGGCTTTCTAAGCTATGATATGAATGCTAATAAAATAATTTTGCTTAGCCTAATCCCCTTTATTAGCATTTTTCTACAAAATGGTGGCCACGGGGTAAGATGAGCCATTAGATGTGGGGCAAGTTGAGCCACTGGCTCAACTTACCCCATTGGTGGCTGAGCTTACCCAATATGGATGACACTTAAGTTTTCACATTTACTGGTCATATATGACAACAACAACAACAAATAAACAAACAAATAAATAACATGCTAATATAAATAATATGTTTAAAAGGTTTTTAATAAATAAAATAATGCCCTCTGTTATTACAGGTGTGCATGATGCCACGCTCATACAAAAGAAAAACAGACAGGGCCGCACAGTCCCGTGCAGTTTTGGAGAGAGCCGCAGAGGAAGTCAGGAAAGGCAGGCCTATTCGGGCTGTGGCGAGGGATATGCATTTGGACAGGATGACTCTGACTAGGTTCATTGAAAAGATAAAGAATGGAGAGGTAGAGACAGGTTATACCAAGTTGGCATCAGCTCATATGGTATTCAGCCACATTAAGACAATGTCTTTTCAGTTCCACGGGTTAAGCCCTGTAAAATGCAGGCAGCTTGCTTATGAATTTGGAAAACTAAACAATGTGACAATGCCAGACAACTGGTACAACAAGGAAAGAGCAGGTCAGTTTTTGAAAGAAACAATCGAAAAGATAGAGCTGTTAGTATATATATATATATATATCTATATATATATATATATATATCTATATCATCTCATTATCTCTAGCCGCTTTATCCTTCTACAGGGTCGCAGGCAAGCTGGAGCCTATCCCAGCTGACTACGGGCGAAAGGCGGGGTACACCCTGGACAAGTCGCCAGGTCATCACAGGGCTGACACATAGACACAGACAACCATTCACACTCACACCTACGGTCAATTTAGAGTCACCAGTTAACCTAACCTGCATGTCTTTGGACTGTGGGGGAAACCGGAGCACCCGGAGGAAACCCACGCGGACACGGGGAGAACATGCAAACTCCACACAGAAAGGCCCTCGCCGGCCTGGGGGCTCAAACCCAGGACCTTCTTGCTGTGAGGCGACAGCGCTAACCACTACACCACCGTGCCGCCCATATATATATATATATATATATATATATATATATATATATATATATATATATATATATATAAATAAATAAAATTGTACGATTCATTGCATTGAATTAATTGTATGTCAAAATCTATGAATAGGAAAGGATTGGTTCCTCTCTTTCATGAAACGACAAAATTTGTCTTGCCGAATGCCAGAGGCAACTTCAATTGGCAGACAAACGGCCTTCAACAGACATACTGTGGGAGAGTTTTTTGACAACCTCGCCACAGTGATGGACAGGTAGGCCTATACCATAATAATAACAACAACAAAAACAACAACATATCAATATAGGCCTATGTTTATTTTATTTCTAGAAAAAAAATTAGCATGTTTTTATTTTGATTTTTATAAGTTGTTTACTTTGTTAACCTAACATGTTTTGTGTTGGCTCAATTTACCCCACACAGTGACTACGTTTACATGCACATCCAAATCGAGCTGCTGTCGGTAATCGAGCTGAAGGTCCCAGCAGGGTGCCAGACAAATCCAATCCTACATGCACACAATGAAATCGGGCTATTGTGTGAGGTGCATTGTGCACCCGAGCCACAGGTGGCGCTACATGCCCCATCGTGTTGGTACACTTCCGGTTGTCGTCATGAAGAAGAGCTATTCAAGAGTGTAAACAAAGTTATCAGTTCCGGGTTCTCCATTGCGCGTTTTTCTCCCGTCCATGAATTTTAATATATTCAACTCCTTAAGCTGAATGAGCATGAACTCTGTCTCCTCATTGCTCCAGAAGTGCACATTTCTGCTCGCCATTTTCTCTTCTTCGTTTGTTCCTCCTGACCTCTTCTGCTGCTCGCTACACTGTTGTCATGCCGACCGAGGCTGTTGTGTTTCCCGCTTGTGGTCTCGTCACTCGTCACTTCCGGAAGGGGCAGTAAGTAGCTCGACTACTAGCTCGATAGGGTATACATGCACTAAGTAGCTCGGCAGAAATCGCATAATCTAGGTCGTGTAGCTCGATTCCGAGAAATCAAGTTCGGTTCAATTTCAGCCGAATTAAGGTGTATACATGGCATTTAGAACTTCGATTTCAGTCGAGCAACGACAGAAATTCAATTCTCTCTATGTGCATGTAAACGCATTGAGTGGCTCATCTTACCCTGTGCATGGGGTAAGTTGAGCCACTTGACATTGTTTTTTTCAAGAGGTAATATCACTCTAACCATAAGAGCTTATCAATTATTTTTTGCTCAGATAGTAACAGTACACTTTGAAATTTGGTATGGTGTGTAGACTGGAAGCAAAAATGGCTTTAACATGTAGTTATGATGAAAAATGTAAAAAGTGGCTCATCTTACCCCGCTGTCCCCTACTGTTATTATTTTAAATCAAGCAGCTTTCAGTTACTTAAACTATTACAAAGGAAATGGCAAAAGAACCAACTGTTCTGTCAGAAAGTTCCCCAACTTGAAACGTAACTAACGCTACGTTCACACTGCAAGGCTTAATGCTCAATTCCGATTTTTTTGTGAAATCCGATTTTTTTGTGAGGTCGTTCACATTAACAAATATATGCGACTTGTATGTGATCCTCAGTATGAACGAAAAGCGACCTAAAAGTGTTCCGCATGCGCATTGCAGAATACGACGACGTCACACGCAGTGAGCATGGCCAGTGTTTACGGAAGTAAAACCGCCCGGTTGCGGTATGACTCATCCAATCTAGCTTGAATAGCTGTATCCCCCCAAATGGACATCAGCTCCCTAACCTCTGCGTCCTTCCATTGAGAAGATTCAGAACCTTCACAGCCCGAAGCGTCCCTCGCATTGATGTCATGCGCAGGGGTGCAGATACGTTTTTTGAACTGGGGGGGACAAAAAACTGGGAGGGACAAAGCTGCCAGCAAACCAACCCCAACCCCGATATGCCTGTCAAACTTGTTGTTAGTAACCATAGCAACCAAGCTCGAGCTCGCAACCTGTGCAGTCTGCGCAGCTCAACCAACCGAATATCAGTCTTTGTTTTATGTGAGTTGTTGCAACTATGTATACACTGCCGTGCACCTCAATAAACCGAATGGTAATTAGTCTTTTGATTTTTCCGTGAGGTTTGCCTTATGCAAAGAAAGACAGCATAGACGTTTTTTCCTCCCTATAAGTGGGGGGGACCGAGCGAGGTGAATTTAAATCTGGGTGGGACGAGTCCCCCCCTCTATCTGCGCCCGTGGTCATGCACCATGTTGTTGTAACTTTTTTTGAGAGACCCGCCGCCTACTTCAGCGCAGAATAGTGACGTTTGTGGCTTGTTGATGACGTGTAAGTCGGATGAATGCGACCTGGCGGTTCAGACTGAAGTCGCATATGAAAAGAGCGGATAGGAATCGGAATTAGGACCACATATCCAAACGGCCTGGGTCGGATTTGAAAAAAATCGGATCTGTGTCGTTCATATAGTCAATAAAAGATCGGATACAGGTCACATATGGGCGAAAAGATCGGATTTGAGTCACTTCAGCCTGCAGTGTGAACGTAGTTTGCAGCTCTTATCTCCAGCAGAGTTAAATAATTTAGGATGTACACTACCTGACCACTCCTGCACCTCTGCTCATTCATGTAATTATCCAAATCAGCTGATCATGTGGTAGCAGCAAAAAAAAAAAAAAAACTTCCAGTAAGTGGGAATTCTACAGGCTGAGAGGTCAGGAAAGTATGGCCAGATATGTTCAAATTGACAGGAAGGTTACGGCAATTCAAATGATCACTCTTTACAAACGTGGTGAGCAGAAAAGCATCTCAGAATGCACAACACTCCAAATCTCGAAGCAGATATGCTAGAAGAGCAAAATCCCACATCAAATTACTTTCCTGCCAGCCAACAGTGGAATCTGAGGCTACAGTGGGCTCAGGCTTACCGAAACCGGACAGCTGAAGAGTGAAACAAAACTGATGAGAGAGATGTTTTTCAAATACACAGATATGTATTTAAATCATGCACATATTTTCATAATTGACTCGTATGAACCGTGCTTTTACACTTTAACGGCAAATATTACGATATTTGCTTCAAAACCTCACACGGCTCAAAAACACAGTGAAAAGAAGTCGGAAATAACTAAATGTTTTAATATACCTTTGAAAAACACTTACTACAAAGTGTGAATTAAAATACAATTGTCAAAGCATAATTGTACATTTTGTTTTGTTTTAGTTACGTTCCAGACAAATGTCAAGTATGGTCCAAGTGAAGATTGGACTGCTTTGCTTTGTGTTCTTCTGCTTCGAAGTAAACAATCCCACATGAACGGAGTAGCAGCTCGCGGGCTTTCCCGGGTCAGGAGAGGAAGGAAGATATCTTGCTTTGTGATTTTCCTGCACAGAGCTGTGAAACTATAAAGAAGCATAACAATTAAGAGGCACATTATGTTTACATGATAAAAATAATGTTCAGTTTCTGCTAAGTGTTTATACAGTATGTAGGGCGACCCCAAAAAAAGTTTACACTTTCATAAATGAAACTTCAACACCATGCATCTCAGCTTCTAATACAAATTTTATGAACAATCTATACATCATTAGAAACAGCATACACCGTAGATTCTACTTCTCGATGTGTCCTCCTCCGACTGCCATGACCGCCTCCAGACGACTGCGGAAAACTTGACAAGTCTTCTTGATGTAGGATGCAGTCATCCGGTTCCAAGATCTCAGAACAGACCTCTGCAAGGCTGGTACAGAAGGGTGGGGCTTCTTACAGGCACTGTCCTCCACAGCTGCCCAGATACTATAATCCAGTGGATTAAGATCTGGACTCTTGGGCCAGAATGCCTCCAGGTTGGCATTCAACCATTCTTGGGTCCTCTTGGAAGTGTGAGCAGGGGCACCGTCTTGTTGGAACACATAATTCCCATCAGGGTAGTTGGTCTGGATCCATGGCTTGACTTTTTTCTGCAGAATGTCCAGATATTCCTCAGTGTTGATGCGTACACCTGAGGGAATGAAAACTGGAGGCATCTTCTTGCCATTCGAGGAGATGAGACCAAAAACCATGACTGAAGTTGGGTGCTTTGTAGTGTTAGCATACTTTACAGCATCAGGTACATCTGTGGGATCACCTCCAATCCATCGGTTGTTTCTTCGGTTTGATATGGCATCAACAGTGAAGATCTTTTCATCTGAGAACAAGATCGCACGACCTGGCGCAGCATGCTTGATGTTGTTCAACAATGCCTTGGATCGTTTCACCCTACTTTCTCTTTGAGCTTTAGTAAGAAATGGAACCTTCACCCTGGCCCTGGACTTCATGTTAAGGTCATTCTTGACAAGTCGTTGCATTGAGGAAGGACTGACATCAAGCTCAGAAGCCATTTTTCTCATGGACCTGACAGGATTGGACTTGATTCGTCGTTTAACTTTGTTAATCACGTGTTTTGTCCGTACAGACCGAGGGCGACCAGATCCAGGCTTTCTTTTGGCTGTTCCAGTGCATTCTAACTTGTTTTTAATTTTGTACACTGCACATCTTGATATGGGGTGTAAGGGGTGTCCATGCGCCTTGCAGTACAGCCAGTGCTGTGAGGGTCGGCTAGCCTAGTTTATACTGGGCGAAGAGTGAAATCAAGTAGCCTGCCGATGAACCGTAGGGCATCCCAGCCAACCTCACCTCCTAGTGGTACACCCTGGAAACTAGTTCCTCGCGGATCTAGGCAAACGAGGCAATGGCTCGGAGAAGGAAAACTCTAGAAAACACCTACTGCGATGGGCTAACAACCCACCCAGTTCAATTCATTGTTACCGAAGCACGGACAACTGAAACAAATCAACCTTGCTTGGAAGAGGGAATGCCTCAGCCTCTGAGAAAAATGACGCAGTGCAGTGAAAGCCAAGAGGAAGCTGCACCGCCGATAGCCCTCCTGACTTCCAAGAAAACCCTGAGACTAGGAAACTGGAACGTAAGAACGAAGAGCAGGCTACTCTTTCCGAGAGGCAGAAAACCTAGCACAGGATCGGCAACGCTGGAGAGAGGTTGTCCGTGGCCTATGCTCCGCAGGGAGCCAAGGGCCTAAGTAAGTAAGTACATCTTGATATTCCCAGCTGTGTTGCAATCTTGGTAGGAGACAGTCCGGCACGCAGTAATTCAGGCATAGCAGAAGTTTTCTTCATTTTCAAACGAAGCACATGTAGTTGAGTGAAAAGAGCATAGCAGTGGAATTAGGAGTTCAACAGCAATCACTGGAGCATTGAACAAAGTTAAAGAGACCTAAATTGGTGTTTATACAAGCAATCAACCAAGTGTAAACTTTTTTTTGGGTCACCCTATACACCAATCAGCCATAACATTATCTCATTACAGTGGCACCTGTCAAGGGGTGGGATATATTAGGCGGCAAGAGAACAGTCAGTTCTTGAAGTTGATGGGTTGAAAGCAGGAAAAAAAAAAATCGGCAAGCGTAAGGCTCGGAGTGATTTCGACAAGGGACAAATTGTCATGGCGAGATGACTGAAAGTTAAACCTCTCTGTTTTAGCCAGCATTAATTTTTTCAGCAGTTTGTCCTACAGTAGCTTTTCTGTGAGATTGGACCATATGATCAGGCCTTCGTGCCACGTGTGAATCAGTGAGCCTTCAACACCCATGACCCTTTCACCAGTTCATCGGTTGTCCTTTCTTGGACCACTTTTGGTCGGTACTAACCACTGCATACCGGGAACACCACACAAGATGTACCATTTTGGAGATGCTCAGACCCAATCAAGCCATCACAATTTGTCAAAAAAGTCGCTCGGATCCTTACGCTTGCCCATTTTTCCTGCTTCCAACACATCAACTTCAAGAACTGACTGTTCTCTTGCTGCCGAATATATCCCACCCCTTAACAAGTGCCACTGTAATGAGATAATCATTGTTATTTACTTTGCCAATCAATGGTCAATGTTATGGCTGTTCAGTGTGTATATATGTATGTTTTAAACTGTACCTGAAATTGGGGCACTAGTAACCTCATCTGAATCCTGGCAAGGCACCGAAACACTCCCGGTCAAGGAGCTTAACATCTCAGAGAACTGCTGACGATGGTGAGCCGGAATGAACACCATTAAACCTAAAATTGGTTCAAAACAAAGTTTTATTTTCTATCTGTTAAGAAACGCAAACACCAAAAGGCTTTTCTCTATCCGTTTTTGTCTCTTACAGACGGAGAGACTCACGTTTCAGAAGAATAATATCTTCATCTCGCTCAGTTAGCAGCCCCACAACTGTTGATACCATCTGGTTGTAATCATTAGTTTTCTTGTACATTTGCAAAGCTACAAAAAGCTGATTTGTCTTCTCAGCACCAATAGCCTTTTTTATATCAGACAGCAGGGAAACACTGAACTGACACTCTTTGCTTGACTGTTGTGGCTTCTCATTCTTCACACCTGCATCCACTATAAATAAAAAATTTTTAAAAAGGCATAAATACCATACAATCTTTATATTCTCAGATATTTAAAATGACTTCAGTGGAAATAAATAAAAAGTTTGGGAAGTATGCTTACTTTCACACAAATTATGTGTTCCCAAATGAGCTCCACCTTGATTGAGCTGCCTGCTCGAGTCGAGCTGGGTGGTCGGGCGCATTTCAGACGTCTCCGCTTTGGCTGCAAGAACACATTGCATCTATTTTCTTAATATAAAACCATCTCTGGCTAGTTGTTCTCTCGCTCTGGTTTAAAATGAGTGCAGATCAGATGTTACCTGTTTGTTTCAGGAGTAATTCTCTCTCTTCCCTAGAGAGCGAGTGCTCAGGCTTATAACCACAGCCTTTGCCTGTAAGGAGCTGACATTTCTCATCAAACTGTTTCTTGTGGCGTGGCCGAACAAACTGGTAGAGTCCTAAGGAGATCCATGCAGGTACATCAGAGCAGGGTTCACAAACCTTCTGACCAATTAGGTAATAATGCATTTTATGTATTTCAGGTCTCACTCACAAACACACACAGCCAGAAAATATGCCATACATGTGCTTTTTTGTGCGCACGCGAATGTTGGACATTATTTAATAATGGCTTGATAATAAATTGAATTTTGCTTGAAATATCAATGCCTGATGATGAGTTTTAAAATTGTTAAATAATAATAATTTAAAAAAAAAGTGATACACACACACACACAGTGGTGCTTGAAAGTTTGTGAACCCTTTAGAATTTTCTATATTTCTGCATAAATATGACCTAAAACATCATCAGATTTTCACACAAGTCCTAAAAGTAGATAAAGAGAACCCAGTTAAACAAATGAGACAAAAATATCATGCTTGGTCATTTATTTATTGAGGAAAATGATCCGATATTACATATCTGTGAGTGGCAAAAGTATGTGAACCTCTAGGATTAGCAGTTAATCTGAAGGTGAAATGAGAGTCAGGTGTTTTCAATCAATGGGCTGACAATCAGGTGTGAGTGGGCACCCTGTTTTATTTAAAGAACAGGGATCTATCAAAGTCTGATCTTCACAACATGTTTGTGGAAGTGTATCATGGCATGAACAAAGGAGATTTCTGAGGAGCTCAGAAAAAGCGTTGTTGATGCTCATCAGGCTGGAAAAGGTTACAAAACCATCTCTAAAGAGTTTGGACTCCACCAATCCACAGTCAGACAGATTGTGTACAAATGGAGGAAATTCAAGACCATTGTTACCCTCCCCAGGAGTGGTCGACCAACAAAAATCACTCCAAGAGCAAGGCGTGTAATAGTCGGCGAGGTCAGAAAGGACCTCAGGGTAACTTCTAAGCAACTGAAGGCCTCGCTCACATTGGCTAATGTTAATGTTCATGAGTCCACCATCAGGAGAACACTGAACAACAAATAGTGTGCATGGCAGGGTTGCAAGGAGAAAGCCACTGCTCTCCAGAAAGAACATTGCTGCTCATCTGCAGTTTGCTAAAGATCACGTGGACAAGCCAGAAGGCTATTGGAAAAATGTTTGATGGACAGATGAGACCAAAATAGAACTTTTTGGTTTAAATGAGAAAAGTGTTATGTTTGGAGAAAGGAAAACACTGCATTCCAGCATAAGAACCTTATCCCATCTGTGAAACATGGTGGTGGTAGTATCATGGTTTGGGCCTGTTTTGCTGCATCTGGGCCAGGATGGCTTGCCATCATTGATGGAACACTGCATTGTGAATGATACCAGTGAATTCTAAAGGAAAATGTCAGGACATCTGTCCATGAACTGAATCTCAAGAGAAGGTGGGTCATGCAGCAAGACAACGACCCTAAGCACACAAGTCGTTCTACCAAAGAATGGTTAAAGAAGAATGAAGTTAATGTTTTGGAATGGCCAAGTCAAAGTCCTGACCTTAATCCAATCGAAATGTTATGGAAGGACCTGAAGCGAGCAGTTCATGTGAGGAAACCCACCAACATCCCAGAGTTGAAGCTGTTCTGTACGGAGGAATGGGCTAAAATTCCTCCAAGCCGGTGTGCAGGACTGATCAACAGTTACCGCAACGTTTAGTTGCAGTTATTGCTGCACAAGGGGGTCACACCAGATACTGAAAGCAAAGGTTCACATACTTTTGCCACTCACAGATATTTAATACTGGATCATTTTCCTCAATAAATAAATGACCAAGTATAATATTTTTGTCTCATTTGTTTAACTGGGTTCTCTTTATCTACTTTTAGGACTTGTGTGAAAATCTGATGATGTTTTAGGTCATATTTATGCAGAAATATAGAAAATTCTAAAGGGTTCACAAACTTTCAAGCACCACTGTGTATATATATGGAAAACTATTATCGAGTGATTTGTGCAATAATGGTTGTTTTTTTGGGACATTCCTCAGAAAGGGTGCCAATAATTCTGCAGTGAGCTGTGAATCGGCTTACAAAAAGAAAGAGAAAAAAAAGAACATTTCCTTCATCAGAACTCATTACACATGGGTTTTGAGGTGTGCATTAGGACTGGGATCAGGGTTGCTATAGCTATATAAATACATTTTTTTTTTTTTTTTTAAAGATATTTTTTTGGGCTTTTTGCACCTTTATTGGATAGGACAGTGTAGAGACAGGAAATGAGCGGGAGAGAGAGACGGGAAGGGATCGGGAAACGACCCCGGGCCGGAACCGAACCCGGGCCGCCCGCACCCATGGCATGGCGCCCTAACCACCCGAGCCACGACGCCCCCATAAATACATTTTAAGTTATATAGTTTATAGAGTTATATAAAATAACATTTATTTATTGATATGCTTAGTATTAAATAAATTTGTTTTGAGGAAGCAAACCAGTTAAAGTTCATTGAGGGGCAGGTACAAATAAAATCAACCGGTACAGGAGCGAGATTGGTCAGAATTCCTTCTGGAGTAGACACCCCCCATGTTGGTTCCTTGAGTTTAGGTTCAGCTAGTATTTCATCTCATCTCATCTCATTATCTGTAGCCGCTTTATCCTTCTACAGGGTCGCAGGCAAGCTGGAGCCTATCCCAGCTGACTACGGGCGAAAGGCGGGGTACACCCTGGACAAGTCGCCAGGTCATCACAGGGCCGACACATAGACACAGATAACCATTCACACTCACATTCACACCTACGGTCAATTTAGAGTCACCAGTTAACCTAACCTGCATGTCTTTGGACTGTGGGGGAAACCGGAGCACCCGGAGGAAACCCACGCGGACACGGGGAGAACACGCAAACTCCACACAGAAAGGCCCTCGCCGGCCACGGGGCTCGAACCCGGACCTTCTTGCTGTGAGGCGACAGCGCTAACCACTACACCACCGTGCCGCCCGCTAGTATTTCATTTTTCATAAAACCCTGGTCTTGTGTTGTTTATTGTACGAATCATGCCCATGATTTTGGTGTCTCTGTGACCGGTACTGGCTGTGTAAATGGCTTCATGCTCTCACACACACCTCTCAGCAGGATGTGTGTGTTGGGGTCTTGTATGAAAATATCTGCTGCTTTTGCCAGAAGGTCATTGAGGTTATCTGTGGCCTTGTACACCTGAAGTGCATGCATGATCTGCGTGAAGCTCTCCTGACTTAAATTTCTCTTCAGCTCCAGCATAAAGGCCTTGCCTTTGTTTGCTGCACTGGAGTCGATGGGTTTCTGAAAAAAAAAAAAATCAGCAAGGCAAAACTTTAGGATGATGACTCTTATAACCTTCCAAAACCTTTGAATGTTTTCTTTGAAATATTTATAAAAGGAATAGCACAGTCTCAAAAAAAAAACCAAAAAAAAAAAACATACCCGGTCTTGCACTACTCTGATTTTGCGTTTCCCACCCTTTGATTCATCATCCATGCGCTTATCATGCTGCAGAGATAAAGTGGACAAACGACTAGCCTGCACGGGGAAGAAAAAAGTATGCAAAACTGTTAAAATGCTCGGCTTCTCATTCTTGCCTTTAATGAATCCGATGCCTCAATAAAATGAATAACTACACATCCAAATATATCAAAACTCTTCATTTTATTTCTCTCTTCCAAGGGTGGCTTTTTTTTCTGCTCACCTTCTCCTCCCCAGCAAAGGCATCATCCTCGTCTTGATTCGGGTCACTTTTATCCAGCGCATCAAGCAGACTCAAAGGTCTCTTCTTACTAGAACTCATCTCCATCTCATACTGGACACAAAGCCTGGCTGTCCCATCTCTCTCAGCGCGCTCGTCTGTATCAGCCATCAGCACAGAGAGGAACAAGTTTAGATTGGCTTGTCTTAGATTTCAGCAAATGCAAGGTTCCTACACTAAGAATCATTTGAAAATTAATGACATTTAATGACATTTTTACACTCATTTTAATGACTTTTTAATGACAATTCTATATGAATGCTATGCTAAGTTATATTCCAATGGACCAGTACATGATGAATTTAACAGTAAACTAGACAGGGACACTCTAACGAGTGCAAACCCCGCCTGCACAGCCATCACTAGGGGTTAACAATCAGTGACAAACCTTGACAATGACCTTAACCTTAGGCCTTTTACTTTGTTCACAAGTTTTAGGTCATTAATACATTTGGCGAAAATTTCGAAGTTCTGCCATGACCTTGACCTTTGACCTCCAAAATTTAATGGTTTCCTTCCTGGGTGATTGGCAACACATGTACAAAATTTGGTCCAAATCGATCCATTGGTTCTTGAGATATCTTGCAGACACACAGACAGACAGACACACACACACACACACACACACACACAGACTGACGCAGGTGAAAATAATAACCCCTCCGACTACTGTCGGCGGGGTTAATAAAGCAAAGCACAAGACATGTTGTACAATGTGAAAAAAATCTTTATTGATTTTTTTATAATTCTTTTTTTTCAAGAACTGTTCAAATCCCTGAAGGATTTTGTCTTTTCGTCCAACTCTTTTTTGGTTTCGATAAGTTCCTCCTTTTTAGACTTTCTTTTCGATCTAAGTGCGTTGGCTTGAGCAACTTTCTCTGCCATTTTCTCTTTGGATTTGGCATTTTCCGCCTCTTCAGAAAGATGATCTGCACTTGTTTCAAGAGTGTTAATGACAGACTCCAGTGTTTTGCATTTTTTTCTTAACGTATCTAATTCATCTTCCATGTCTTTTCTTTACTCAATTTTTTTTCTTTGATTTTCTTCAAGGTAATTCCTGTATCTCATTCTGGCAGCTGAGGCTGACTTCAACATATCCTTTGTGATCGGTACCTGAAGTGGCCCCCCATAATCCTGAATAGCATCATACACTATGCGCTGTGCCACTACTGTGTCCTGATGTTGGTTATCCTGCAGTACCTCTTTGTTAACAGAGAAACCTCTTTCAACGCATTTTTTCCCATGTTTCCCAACGAACGTGTTTTTTTACACACACGGCAGTAGAAAGCGTATTTATCTGCATTTACCGGCGTGACCCACGCTTTGAATGGTTCGTCTTCCACCCAACCTTCGTTGAATACGCACTTCCGTGCCGGTGGCATTGTTATCGCGTGTTTACTGTGATACGAGTGAATGATTAACTATAATAGCGCCATTTATCAAACAAGAGGTGAAATAGGACGATTGCGCATCATCTTCTGCGCATATTGAGATATTGAGAATTTCCGCTCTGTGATAGCCGCTCCTATTTTAAAGATTTGGCCAACTACGTAATTAATGACTTTTAATACGAAATTGTGGATTTTAATGACTTTTAATGACCTTAAAAAGAGAAAATTGGAATTAATGACTTTTAATGACGCGCGGGAACCTTGAAATGTACAGAAGTAAGTAAATGTGGAATCCATTAGAAAATTGAGACAAAATTGAACGTTGGTAATGGTGCGCATTGGACAAATACTCTCTCTCACACACACACACTGAAATATGCAGTACTGAACAAAAGTCTTCGGCACATGCAAAGAAATGCTGTAATGCAAAGACGCCTTCAAAATGAATTAGATAAAACGCTTCTACATTGAAAAAATTTCCTATGAAGATTTACATGGTTTGCAATACCTTGCATGTTTTACAGTATTCTTATTAAATATCTGTTAAGCTGAGCTGCTTTTCAAGGGCACAAAAGGAACCTCAGCGGAAACTGCATAAAACAAATTTTTTTTTTTAAATTTATTCTATGCCTTTTTCTTTGTAATTATGATTCTTTACACAAAATGTAAAACTAACACAATTGTTGATTAACGGTTTCATCATGGGAATAACTTGGAGTATATTCAAGGGTTTGTCTGCCATTTTTCCAGACTTTCATGTAACTATTGATTGCTACTGCAAGATAGAAATTTGCAAGATGCTGCCTTCAAAGTTGCCCGAAATAAACCACCTAAATATTTTCCACTCAAAAAGTACACAACAATAACAACAACATTGTCCATGTTGATTATGGCTGAGCCATATCACAGTACAATATTAATATCATGACTAAATTACATTCCATAACACTGGCCAGCTCTATTAGAACACACATGCAATGAATGGAGGTTAAAATACACAGTACCGGTCAAAAGCTTGGACACACCTTCTAATCCAGTGGTTTTTCTTTTTTTTATTAATTCGAAGACACTTCGTATCTTAAACTAATGATGGATGTCGTTTCTCTTTACTTAGTTGAGCGGTTCTCGACAGAATATGGATTACTACAGTTGTGGTGTGGAATAGGGCTATTTACTATATTTTTATTATTTACTATGTGATCTCAAAGACATTAAGGAGGCAAGAAATTGCACTAATTAACTTTTGACGAGACACCTGTTAATTAAAAGGCATTCCAGGTGGTGACTACCTCATGAAGCTGGTTAAAATAATACCAAGTGTGTAAAGCGTCATCAAGGTTACTTTGAAGAATCTAAAATATGAAACACATTTTGTTTGTTTAACACTCTTTTTTTTTTTTTAATTTAGCAAATAACTCCCTACATGTTCCATATGTTATTCCATAGTTTTGATGTCTTCAGTATTGTTCGACAATGTAGAAAACAGTCAAAACACAGAAAAACCTATGAATGAGTAGGGGTGTGCAAACTTTTGACTGGTACTGTATATTTGTACGGAATATTAAATATTCTTTCTGATTTCATGTTAAATAATTCCTTTTTGTAGACATGATTTTTTTTTTTAAACAAGGTACTAAATATTGCACTGTTAACAAACCTAAATATTCAAAAAGAAAAAAGAAAAATGTATGTAAAGTGACAATGGTTTGATCAGCTACTTCAGTATTGAATATTGTGTATATACACTACCATTCAAAAGTTTGGGGTCACCCAGACAATTTTGTGTTTTCCATGAAAAGTCACACTTTTATTTACCACCATAAGTTGTAAAATGAATAGAAAATATAGTCAAGACGTTTTTCTGGCCATTTTGAGCATTTAATCGACCCCACAAATGTGATGCTCCAGAAACTCAATCTGCTCAAAGGAAGGTCAGTTTTATAGCTTCTCTAAAGAGCTCAACTGTTTTCAGCTGTGCTAGCATGATTGTACAAGGGTTTTCTAATCATCCATTAGCCTTCTGAGGCAATGAGCAAACACATTGTACCATTAGAACACTGGAGTGAGAGTTGCTGGAAATGGGCCTCTATACACCTATGGAGATATTGCACCAAAAACCAGACATTTGCAGCTAGAATAGTCATTTACCACATTAGCAATGGATAGAGTGGATTTCTGATTAGTTTAAAGTGATCTTCATTGAAAAGAACAGTGCTTTTCTTTCAAAAATAAGGACATTTCAAAGTGACCCCAAACTTTTGAACGGTAGTGTATATATGAGCCATTCCACCGAATCGGTGCCATTTCCGTCCCGAGAAAATTATATAAATGCACATAAAAATGTACTTTAAAATACATTTCCTTATTACGCAGAATGTCCTGCACATTGATCTGATTTCAAATTTAAGATATATAATTGTAAGGATTAATAAAAACTACCTAAAACACTGAAAAATAGCATGTATTACCTGTCTCCGCACTAACTTTATACTTAACCTCCTAGGGCTTAGCGGTCACATGCGTGGACAGCACTTTATGGAAATTCGGAACAAGAATCCACATATGTGGACATACTTTTTCTCTAAAAGTACATCTTATCAAAAGATGATGCTTAGTTTTTATTCTAATCAGGTTCTAATCAGCCCAAATAGCAAAGAGAAATAAAAAATGCATGTAAATAAACAGCTTGGGCCTTAGGAGGTTAACTATGAAATATGATTAAAATCCTTCAGAAACAGTATTTCTTTTGCACTGTTGTGTGACTCCATATCCTATCCATGGTTTAAATATATTTTTTTCATAAATCCACAATATCTTAGTTAAAATACACATTCGTGTCCCTGGGTTTTCACTCAGTCCTGTTACCCAAACATATTACCCCATCTGACAAATTTGTAACATTCCATAAATCACATGCTCAACAGGAAGTTACATCAGTTGTGTCTTCTGAAGGCCATGGGAAGACCAAAAGTTAGTTCTCTCATTTACTTTTCTGTATATTTGATGATTTTTTAACTTTGACTGATAAGGTCAATGTCAACATACTGTCCTGTTACTTAAATTATTTCTGAGATGATATTTGTTTATTTTAAAAATATAGATTTTTGGTAAATCACTAGAATGTGCTAAGTGTGGTTATGTTATTAGCGATGATGCCATGTGGCTTAATTCCATGTATTAGCTAATCCTAGGCTAAAAACTCAGTCCTGTTACTTTCAGAGTTTTGGTAACAGGACTGAAAAAAATGCAGTCATCTTTGACTTCCAAACCTTGCAACGTAGCCCAAGGTTGACCAATACACATTTTGAATAGTTAAATATGTGTGTTATTATAATCAGTGTTGAAAAGATATAACAAATTAAGTTTAATTTGGGAGTGGTACAACAAGCAAATGGCACCCATTCAGTGGAATGTCCCATATATATATATATATATATATATATATATATATATATATATATATACACACACACACACACATACACACACACAGCGCCCTCCACAATTATTGGCGCCCCTCGTTAAGATATGTTCTTAGGCTTCTAATGAATTCTTTTTTTAAGTAATATAGGACAACAATGCAAAAAAAAGAGAAAAATCCAACCTTTAATTCAAGTGCATTTATTCAGTGGGAAAAAAATCCCACATTAAGAAATAATTCTTTTACATTAAATCATGTATGCCACAATTATTGGCACCCCTGATCTTAATACTTTGCACAACTCCCTTTTGCCAACAAGACAGCACTTAATCTTCTCCTATAACATTTCACAAGATGGGAGAATACAGAGAGAGGGATATTCGACTATTCCTCTTTGCACAATCTCTCTAAATCGTCCAGAGTCCTGGGTCCTCTCCTATGCACTCTCCTCTTCAGCTCACCCCACACGTTTTCAATTGG